>NW_027254614.1:0-248115 GCF_044704955.1 Pristiophorus japonicus
TGCCCAGTGTGGTTGGCGTACAGTCTGTGCCCAGTGTTGTTGGGTACAGTCTGTGCCCAGTGTGGTCGGGGTACAGTCTGTGCCCAGTGTGGTTGGGGTACAGTCTGTGCCCAGTGTGGTTGGGGTACAGTCAATGCCCAGTGTGGTTGGGGTACAGTCTGTGCCCAGTGTGGTTGGGGTACAGTCAATGGCCAGTGTGGTTGGGATACAGTCAATGCCCAGTGTGGTTGGGGACAGTCTGTGCCCAGTGTGGTTGAGGACAGTCTGTGCCCAGTGTGGTTGGGGTACAGTCAGTGCCCAGTGTGATTGGGGGACAGTCGGTGCCCAGTGTGGTTGGGGTACAGTCAATGGCCAGTGTGGTTGGGATACAGTCAATGCCCAGTGTGGTTGGGGACAGTCTGTGCCCAGTGTGGTTGGGGTACAGTCAATGCCCAGTGTGGTTGGGGACAGTCTGTGCCCAGTGTGGTTGGGGACAGTCTGTGCCCAGTGTGGTTGGGGTACAGTCTGTGCCCACTGTGGGTGGGTTACAGTCAGTGCCCAGTGTGGTAGGGGTACAGTCAATGCCCAGTGTGGTTGGGGTACAGTCAGTGCTCAGTGTGGTTGGGGTACAGTATGTGCCCAGTGTGATTGGGGTACAGTCAATGCCCAGTGTGGTTGGGGTACAGTCAGTGCCCAGTGTGTTTGGGGTACAGTCAGTGCCCAGTGATTTGGGGTACAGTCAGTGCCCAGTGTGGTTGGGGACAGCCTGTGCCCAGTGTGGTTGGGGTACAGTCTGTGACCAGTGTGGTTGGGGTACAGTATGTGCCCAGTGTGGTAGGGGTACAGTCAGTGCCCAGTGTGGTTGGGGTACAGTCAGTGCCCAGTGTGGGTGGGGTACAGTCAGTGTCCAGTGTGGTTGGGGTACAGTCTGTGCCCAGTGTGTTTGGGGTACAGTCTGTGCCCAGTGTGGTTGGGGTACAGTCTGTGCCCAGTGTGGTTGGGGTACAGTCTGTGCCCAGTGTGGTTGGGTACAGTCTGTGCCCAGTGTGTTTGGGGTGCAGTCAGTGCCCAGTGTGGTTGGGGTACAGTCTGTGCCCAGTGTGGTTGGGTACAGTCTGTGCCCAGTGTGGTTGGGGTACAGTCAGTGCCCAGTGTGGTTGGGGTACAGTCTGTGCCCAGTGTGGTTGGGGTACAGTCTGTGCCCAGTGTTGTTGGGTACAGTCTGTGCCCAGTGTTGTTGGGTACAGTCTGTGCCCAGTGTTGTTGGGTACAGTCTGTGCCCAGTGTTGTTGGGTACAGTCTGTGCCCAGTGTGGTCGGGGTACAGTCTGTGCCCAGGGTGGTCGGGGTACAGTCTGTGCCCAGTGTGGTTGGGGCACAGTCTGTGCCCAGTGTGGTTGGGGTACAGTCTGTGCCCAGTGTTGTTGGGGTACAGTCAATGCCCACTGTGGTTGGGGTACAGTCAGTGCTCAGTGTGGTTGGGATACAGTCAATGCCCAGTGTGGTTGGGGACAGTCTGTGCCCAGTGTGGTTGGGTACAGTCTGTGCCCAGTGTTTGGGTACAGTCTGTGCCCAGTGTGGTTGGGGTACAGTCTGTGCCCAGTGTTTGGGTACAGTCTGTGCCCAGTGTGGTTGGGGGACAGTCAGTGCCCAGTGTGGTTGGGGTACAGTCAATGCCCAGTGTGGTTGGGGTACAGTCTGTGCCCAGTGTGGGTGGGTACAGTCTGTGCCCAGTGTGGTTGGGTACAGTCTGTGCCCAGTGTGGTTGGGGTACAGTCAGTGCCCAGTGTGGTTGGGGTACAGTCAATGCCCAGTGTGGTTGGGGTACAGTCAATGCCCAGTGTGGTTGGGGGACAGTCAGTGCCCAGTGTGGTTGGGGGACAGTCAGTGCCCAGTGTAGTTGGGCTACAGTCTGTGCCCAGTGTTTGGGTACAGTCTGTGCCCAGTGTTTGGGGTACAGTCTGTGCCCAGTGTTTGGGGTACAGTCTGTGCCCAGTGTGTTTGGGGCACAGTCTGCGCCCAGTGTGTTTGGGGCACAGTCTGCGCCCAGTGTGTTTGGGGCACAGTCTGCGCCCAGTGTGTTTGGGGTTCAGTCTGCGCCCAGTGTGTTTGGGGTACAGTCTGCGCCCAGTGTGTTTGTTGTACAGTCTGTGCCCAGTGTGGTTGGGGGACAGTCAGTGCCCAGTGTGGTTGGGGTACAGTCTGTGCCCAGTGTTTGGGTACAGTCTGTGCCCAGTGTTTGGGTACAGTCTGTGCCCAGTGTGGTTGGGGTACAGTCGATTCCCAGTGTGTTTGGGGACAGTCTGTGCCCAGTGTGGTTGGGGTACAGTCGATGCCCAGTGTGTTTGGGAACAGTCTGTGCCCAGTGTGGTTGGGGTACAGTCGATGCCCAGTGTGGTTGGGGGGGACAGTCGATGCCCAGTGTGGTTGGGGGGACAGTCTGTGCCCAGTGTGGTTGGGGTACAGTCTGTGCCCAGTGTGGTTGGGGGACAGTCGATGCCCAGTGTGGTTGGGGTACAGTCTGTACCCAGTGTGGTTGGGGGATAGTCAATGCCCAGTGTGGTTGGGCTACAGTCTGTGCCCAGTGTGGTTGGGGTACAGTCAATGGCCAGTGTGGTTGGGATACAGTCAATGCCCAGTGTGGTTGGGGACAGTCTGTGCCCAGTGTGGTTGGGGTACAGTCAATGCCCAGTGTGGTTGGGGACAGTCTGTGCCCAGTGTGGTTGGGGTACAGTCAATGCCCAGTGTGGTTGGGGACAGTCTGTGCCCAGTGTGGTTGGGGTACAGTCAATGCCCAGTGTGGTTGGGGTACAGTCAATGCCCAGTGTGGTTGGGGGACAGTCAGTGCCCAGTGTGGTTGGGGGACAGTCAGTGCCCAGTGTAGTTGGGCTACAGTCTGTGCCCAGTGTTTGGGTACAGTCTGTGCCCAGTGTTTGGGGTACAGTCTGTGCCCAGTGTGTTTGGGGTACAGTCTGCGCCCAGTGTGTTTGGGGTACAGTCTGCGCCCAGTGTGTTTGGGGTACAGTCTGCGCCCAGTGTGTTTGGGGTACAGTCAATGCCCAGTGTGGTTGGGGGACAGTCAGTGCCCAGTGTAGTTGGGGTACAGTCTATGCCCAGTGTTTGGGTACAGTCTGTGCCCAGTGTTTGGGTACAGTCTGTGCCCAGTGTTTGGGTACAGTCTGTGCCCAGTGTGGTTGGGGGACAGTCAGTGCCCAGTGTAGTTGGGGTACAGTCTGTGCCCAGTGTTTGGGTACAGTCTGTGCCCAGTGTTTGGGTACAGTCTGTGCCCAGTGTGGTTGGGTACAGTCTGTGCCCAGTGTGGTTGGGGTACAGTCGATTCCCAGTGTGTTTGGGGACAGTCTGTGCCCAGTGTGGTTGGGGTACAGTCGATGCCCAGTGTGTTTGGGAACAGTCTGTGCCCAGTGTGGCTGGGGTACAGTCGATGCCCAGTGTGGTTGGGGGGAAGTCTGTGCCCAGTGTGGTTGGGGTACAGTCTGTGCCCAGTGTGGTTGGGGGACAGTCGATGCCCAGTGTGGTTGGGGTACAGTCTGTGCCCAGTGTGGTTGGGGTACAGTCTGTGCCCAGTGTTGTTGGGTACAGTCTGTGCCCAGTGTGGTTGGGGTACAGTATGTGCCCAGTGTGGATGGGGTACAGTCACTGCCCAGTGTGGTTGGGGTACAGTCTGTGCCCAGTGTGGTAGGGGTACAGTCAGTGCCCAGTGTGGTCGGGGTACAGTCTGTGCCCAGTGTGGTTGGGGTACAGTCTGTGCCCAGTGTGGTAGGGGTACAGTCTGTGCCCAGTGTGGTAGGGGTACAGTCAATGCCCAGTGTGGTTGGGATACAGCCTGTGCCCAGTGTGGTTGGGGTACAGTCTGTGCCCAGTGTGGTTGGGGTACACTCTGTGCCCATTGTGGTTGGGGTACAGTCAATGCCCAGTGTAGTTGGGGTACAGTCTGTGCCCAGTGTGGTCGGGTACAGTCTGTGCCCAGTGTGGTTGGGGTACAGTCTGTGCCCAGTGTTGTTGGGTACAGTCTGTGCCCAGTGTGGTTGGGGTACAGTCTGTGCCCATTGTGGTTGGGGTACAGTCTGTGCCCAGTGTGGTAGGGGTACAGTCAATGCCCAGTGTGGTTGGGGTACAGTCTGTGCCCACTGTGGTTGGGGTACAGTCTGTGCCCAGTGTGGTTGGGGTACAGTCTATGCCCAGTGTGGTTGGGGTACAGTCTGTGCCCAGTGTGGTTGGGGTACAGTCTGTGCCCAGTGTGTATGGGGTACAGTCAATGCCCAGTGTGGTTGGGGTACAGTCTGTGCCCAGTGTGGTAGGGGTACAGTCAGTGCCCAGTGTGGTTGGGGTACAGTCTGTGCCCAGTGTGGTAGGGGTACAGTCTGTGCCCAGTGTGGTAGGGGTACAGTCAATGCCCAGTGTGGTTGGGGTACAGTCTGTGCCCATTGTGGTTGGGGTACAGTCTGTGCCCAGTGTGGTAGGGGTACAGTCAATGCCCAGTGTGGTTGGGGTACAGTCTGTGCCCAGTGTGGTTGGGTACAGTCTGTGCCCAGTGTGGTTGGGGTACTGTCAGTGCCCAGTGTGGTTGGGTTACAGTCTGTGCCCAGTGTGGTTGGGGTACAGTCTGTGCCCAGTGTGGTTGGGTACAATCTTTGCCCAGTGTGGTTGGGGTACAGTCAATGCCCAGTGTGGTTGGGGTACAGTCGATGCCCAGTGTGGTTGGGGGGACAGTCGATGCCCAGTGTGGTTGGGGGGACAGTCTGTGCCCAGTGTGTTGGGAGACAGTCGATGCCCAGTGTGGTTGGGGTACAGTCTGTACCCAGTGTGGTTGGGGGACAGTCAATGCCCAGTGTGGTTGGGGTACAGTCTGTGCCCAGTGTGGTTGGGGTACAGTCAATGGCCAGTGTGGTTGGGATACAGTCAATGCCCAGTGTGGTTGGGGTACAGTCGGTGCCCAGTGTGGTTGGGGTACAGTCAATGGCCAGTGTGGTTGGGATACAGTCAATGCCCAGTGTGGTTGGGGACAGTCTGTGCCCAGTGTGGTTGGGGTACAGTCAATGCCCAGTGTGGTTGGGGACAGTCTGTGCCCAGTGTGGTTGGGGACAGTCTGTGCCCAGTGTGGTTGGGGTACAGTCTGTGCCCACTGTGGGTGGGTTACAGTCAGTGCCCAGTGTGGTAGGGGTACAGTCAATGCCCAGTGTGGTTGGGGTACAGTCAGTGCTCAGTGTGGTTGGGGTACAGTATGTGCCCAGTGTGATTGGGGTACAGTCAATGCCCAGTGTGGTTGGGGTACAGTCAGTGCCCAGTGTGGTTGGGGTACAGTCAGTGCCAAGTGTGGTTGGGGTACAGTCAGTGCCCAGTGTGGTTGGGGTACAGTCTGTGCCCAGTGTGTTTGGGGTACAGTCTGTGCCCAGTGTGTTTGGGGTACAGTCAGTGCCCAGTGATTTGGGGTACAGTCAGTGCCCAGTGTGGTTGGGGACAGCCTGTGCCCAGTGTGGTTGGGGTACAGTCTGCGCCCAGTGTGGTTGGGGTACAGTATGTGCCCAGTGTGGTAGGGGTACAGTCAGTGCCCAGTGTGGTTGGGGTACAGTCAGTGCCCAGTGTGGGTGGGGTACAGTCAGTGTCCAGTGTGGTTGGGGTACAGTCTGTGCCCAGTGTGTTTGGGGTACAGTCTGTGCCCAGTGTGGTTGGGGTACAGTCTGTGCCCAGTGTGGTTGGGGTACAGTCTGTGCCCAGTGTGGTTGGGTACAGTCTGTGCCCAGTGTGGTTGGGGTACAGTCAGTGCCCAGTGTGGTTGGGGTACAGTCTGTGCCCAGTGTGGTTGGGGCACAGTCTGTGCCCAGTGTGGTTGGGGTACAGTCTGTGCCCAGTGTTGTTGGGTACAGTCTGTGCCCAGTGTGGTTGGGGTACAGTCAATGCCCACTGTGGTTGGGGTACAGTCAGTGCCCAGTGTGGTTGGGGTACAGTCTATGCCCAGTGTGGTTGGGGTACAGTCTGTGCCCAGTGTGGTTGGGGTACAGTCTGTGCCCAGTGTGGATGGGGTACAGTCAATGCCCAGTGTGGTTGGGATACAGTCTGTGCCCAGTGTGGTAGGGGTACAGTCAGTGCCCAGTGTGGTTGGGGTACAGTCTGTGCCCAGTGTGGTAGGGGTACAGTCTGTGCCCAGTGTGGTAGGGGTACAGTCAATGCCCAGTGTGGTTGGGGTACAGTCTGTGCCCATTGTGGTTGGGGTACAGTCTGTGCCCAGTGTGGTAGGGGTACAGTCAATGCCCAGTGTGGTTGGGGTACAGTCTGTGCCCAGTGTGGTTGGGTACAGTCTGTGCCCAGTGTGGTTGGGGTACTGTCAGTGCCCAGTGTGGTTGGGTTACAGTCTGTGCCCAGTGTGGTTGGGGTACAGTCTGTGCCCAGTGTGGTTGGGTACAATCTGTGCCCAGTGTGGTTGGGGTACAGTCAATGCCCAGTGTGGTTGGGGTACAGTCGATGCCCAGTGTGGTTGGGGGGACAGTCGATGCCCAGTGTGGTTGGGGGGACAGTCTGTGCCCAGTGTGTTGGGAGACAGTCGATGCCCAGTGTGGTTGGGGTACAGTCTGTACCCAGTGTGGTTGGGGGACAGTCAATGCCCAGTGTGGTTGGGGTACAGTCTGTGCCCAGTGTGGTTGGGGTACAGTCAATGGCCAGTGTGGTTGGGATACAGTCAATGCCCAGTGTGGTTGGGGTACATTCGGTGCCCAGTGTGGTTGGGGTACAGTCAATGGCCAGTGTGGTTGGGATACAGTCAATGCCCAGTGTGGTTGGGGACAGTCTGTGCCCAGTGTGGTTGGGGTACAGTCAATGCCCAGTGTGGTTGGGGACAGTCTGTGCCCAGTGTGGTTGGGGACAGTCTGTGCCCAGTGTGGTTGGGGTACAGTCTGTGCCCACTGTGGGTGGGTTACAGTCAGTGCCCAGTGTGGTAGGGGTACAGTCAATGCCCAGTGTGGTTGGGGTACAGTCAATGCCCAGTGTGGTTGGGGTACAGTCAGTGCCCAGTGTGGTTGGGGTACAGTCAGTGCCAAGTGTGGTTGGGGTACAGTCAGTGCCCAGTGTGGTTGGGGTACAGTCTGTGCCCAGTGTGTTTGGGGTACAGTCTGTGCCCAGTGTGTTTGGGGTACAGTCAGTGCCCAGTGATTTGGGGTACAGTCAGTGCCCAGTGTGGTTGGGGACAGCCTGTGCCCAGTGTGGTTGGGGTACAGTCTGCGCCCAGTGTGGTTGGGGTACAGTATGTGCCCAGTGTGGTAGGGGTACAGTCAGTGCCCAGTGTGGTTGGGGTACAGTCAGTGCCCAGTGTGGGTGGGGTACAGTCAGTGTCCAGTGTGGTTGGGGTACAGTCTGTGCCCAGTGTGTTTGGGGTACAGTCTGTGCCCAGTGTGGTTGGGGTACAGTCTGTGCCCAGTGTGGTTGGGGTACAGTCTGTGCCCAGTGTGGTTGGGGTACAGTCAGTGCCCAGTGTGGTTGGGGTACAGTCTGTGCCCAGTGTGGTCGGGGTACAGTCTGTGCCCAGGGTGGTCGGGGTACAGTCTGTGCCCAGTGTGGTTGGGGCACAGTCTGTGCCCAGTGTGGTTGGGGTACAGTCAGTGCTCAGTGTGGTTGGGGTACAGTATGTGCCCAGTGTGATTGGGGTACAGTCAATGCCCAGTGTGTTTGGGGTACAGTCAGTGCCCAGTGATTTGGGGTACAGTCAGTGCCCAGTGTGGTTGGGGACAGCCTGTGCCCAGTGTGGTTGGGGTACAGTCTGTGACCAGTGTGGTTGGGGCACAGTATGTGCCCAGTGTGTAAGGGGTACAGTCAGTGCCCAGTGTGGTTGGGGTACAGTCAGTGCCCAGTGTGGGTGGGGTACAGTCAGTGTCCAGTGTGGTTGGGGTACAGTCTGTGCCCAGTGTGTTTGGGGTACAGTCTGTGCCCAGTGTGGTTGGGGTACAGTCTGTGCCCAGTGTGGTTGGGGTACAGTCTGTGCCCAGTGTGGTTGGGTACAGTCTGTGCCCAGTGTGTTTGGGGTGCAGTCAGTGCCCAGTGTGGTTGGGGTACAGTCTGTGCCCAGTGTGGTTGGGTACAGTCTGTGCCCAGTGTGGTTGGGGTACAGTCAGTGCCCAGTGTGGTTGGGGTACAGTCTGTGCCCAGTGTGGTTGGGGTACAGTCTGTGCCCAGTGTTGTTGGGTACAGTCTGTGCCCAGTGTTGTTGGGTACAGTCTGTGCCCAGTGTTGTTGGGTACAGTCTGTGCCCAGTGTGGTCGGGGTACAGTCTGTGCCCAGGGTGGTCGGGGTACAGTCTGTGCCCAGTGTGGTTGGGGCACAGTCTGTGCCCAGTGTGGTTGGGGTACAGCCTGTGCCCAGTGTTGTTGGGTACAGTCTGTGCCCAGTGTGGTTGGGGTACAGTCAATGCCCACTGTGGTTGGGGTACAGTCAGTGCTCAGTGTGGTTGGGATACAGTCAATGCCCAGTGTGGTTGGGGACAGTCTGTGCCCAGTGTGGTTGGGGACAGTCTGTGCCCAGTGTGGTTGGGTACAGTCTGTGCCCAGTGTTTGGGTACAGTCTGTGCCCAGTGTGGTTGGGGTACAGTCTGTGCCCAGTGTTTGGGTACAGTCTGTGCCCAGTGTGGTTGGGGGACAGTCAGTGCCCAGTGTGGTTGGGGTACAGTCAATGCCCAGTGTGGTTGGGGTACAGTCTGTGCCCAGTGTGGGTGGGTACAGTCTGTGCCCAGTGTGGTTGGGTACAGTCTGTGCCCAGTGTGGTTGGGGTACAGTCAGTGCCCAGTGTGGTTGGGGTACAGTCAATGCCCAGTGTGGTTGGGGTACAGTCAATGCCCAGTGTGGTTGGGGGACAGTCAGTGCCCAGTGTGGTTGGGGGACAGTCAGTGCCCAGTGTAGTTGGGCTACAGTCTGTGCCCAGTGTGGTTGGGGACAGTCTGTGCCCAGTGTGGTTGGGTACAGTCTGTGCCCAGTGTTTGGGTACAGTCTGTGCCCAGTGTTGTTGGGTACAGTCTGTGCCCAGTGTTGTTGGGTACAGTCTGTGCCCAGTGTGGTCGGGGTACAGTCTGTGCCCAGGGTGGTCGGGGTACAGTCTGTGCCCAGTGTGGTTGGGGCACAGTCTGTGCCCAGTGTGGTTGGGGTACAGTCTGTGCCGAGTGTTGTTGGGTACAGTCTGTGCCCAGTGTGGTTGGGGTACAGTCAATGCCCACTGTGGTTGGGGTACAGTCTGTGCTCAGTGTGGTTGGGGACAGTCTGTGCCCAGTGTGGTTGGGTACAGTCTGTGCCCAGTGTTTGGGTACAGTCTGTGCCCAGTGTGGTTGGGGTACAGTCTGTGCCCAGTGTTTGGGTACAGTCTGTGCCCAGTGTGGTTGGGGGACAGTCAGTGCCCAGTGTGGTTGGGGTACAGTCAATGCCCAGTGTGGTTGGGGTACAGTCTGTGCCCAGTGTGGTTGGGTACAGTCTGTGCCCAGTGTGGTTGGGTACAGTCTGTGCCCAGTGTGGTTGGGGGACAGTCAGTGCCCAGTGTGGTTGGGGTACAGTCAGTGCCCAGTGTAGTTGGGCTACAGTCTGTGCCCAGTGTTTGGGTACAGTCTGTGCCCAGTGTTTGGGGTACAGTCTGTGCCCAGTGTTTGGGGTACAGTCTGTGCCCAGTGTGTTTGGGGCACAGTCTGCACCCAGTGTGTTTGGGGTTCAGTCTGTGCCCAGTGTTTGGGTACAGTCTGTGCCCAGTGTGGTTGGGGTACAGTCGATTCCCAGTGTGTTTGGGGACAGTCTGTGCCCAGTGTGGTTGGGGTACAGTCGATGCCCAGTGTGTTTGGGAACAGTCTGTGCCCAGTGTGGTTGGGGTACAGTCGATGCCCAGTGTGGTTGGGGGGGACAGTCGATGCCCAGTGTGGTTGGGGGGACAGTCTGTGCCCAGTGTGGTTGGGGTACAGTCTGTGCCCAGTGTGGTTGGGGGACAGTCGATGCCCAGTGTGGTTGGGGTACAGTCTGTACCCAGTGTGGTTGGGGGATAGTCAATGCCCAGTGTGGTTGGGGTACAGTCTGTGCCCAGTGTGGTTGGGGTACAGTCAATGGCCAGTGTGGTTGGGGTACAGTCTGTGCCCAGGGTGGTCGGGGTACAGTCTGTGCCCAGTGTGGTTGGGGCACAGTCTGTGCCCAGTGTGGTTGGGGTACAGCCTGTGCCCAGTGTTGTTGGGTACAGTCTGTGCCCAGTGTGGTTGGGGTACAGTCAATGCCCACTGTGGTTGGGGTACAGTCAGTGCTCAGTGTGGTTGGGATACAGTCAATGCCCAGTGTGGTTGGGGACAGTCTGTGCCCAGTGTGGTTGGGTACAGTCTGTGCCCAGTGTTTGGGTACAGCCTGTGCCCAGTGTGGTTGGGGTACAGTCTGTGCCCAGTGTTTGGGTACAGTCTGTGCCCAGTGTGGTTGGGGGACAGTCAGTGCCCAGTGTGGTTGGGGTACAGTCAATGCCCAGTGTGGTTGGGGTACAGTCTGTGCCCAGTGTGGGTGGGTACAGTCTGTGCCCAGTGTGGTTGGGTACAGTCTGTGCCCAGTGTGGTTGGGGTACAGTCAGTGCCCAGTGTGGTTGGGGTACAGTCAATGCCCAGTGTGGTTGGGGTACAGTCAATGCCCAGTGTGGTTGGGGGACAGTCAGTGCCCAGTGTGGTTGGGGGACAGTCAGTGCCCAGTGTAGTTGGGCTACAGTCTGTGCCCAGTGTGGTTGGGGACAGTCTGTGCCCAGTGTGGTTGGGTACAGTCTGTGCCCAGTGTTTGGGTACAGTCTGTGCCCAGTGTTGTTGGGTACAGTCTGTGCCCAGTGTTGTTGGGTACAGTCTGTGCCCAGTGTGGTTGGGGTACAGTCTGTGCCCAGGGTGGTCGGGGTACAGTCTGTGCCCAGTGTGGTTGGGGCACAGTCTGTGCCCAGTGTGGTTGGGGTACAGTCTGTGCCCAGTGTTGTTGGGTACAGTCTGTGCCCAGTGTGGTTGGGGTACAGTCAATGCCCACTGTGGTTGGGGTACAGTCAGTGCTCAGTGTGGTTGGGATACAGTCAATGCCCAGTGTGGTTGGGGACAGTCTGTGCCCAGTGTGGTTGGGTACAGTCTGTGCCCAGTGTTTGGGTACAGTCTGTGCCCAGTGTGGTTGGGGTACAGTCTGTGCCCAGTGTTTGGGTACAGTCTGTGCCCAGTGTGGTTGGGGTACAGTCAATGCCCACTGTGGTTGGGGTACAGTCAGTGCTCAGTGTGGTTGGGATACAGTCAATGCCCAGTGTGGTTGGGGACAGTCTGTGCCCAGTGTGGTTGGGTACAGTCTGTGCCCAGTGTTTGGGTACAGTCTGTGCCCAGTGTGGTTGGGGTACAGTCTGTGCCCAGTGTTTGGGTACAGTCTGTGCCCAGTGTGGTTGGGTACAGTCTGTGCCCAGTGTGGTTGGGGTACAGTCGATTCCCAGTGTGTTTGGGGACAGTCTGTGCCCAGTGTGGTTGGGGTACAGTCGATGCCCAGTGTGTTTGGGAACAGTCTGTGCCCAGTGTGGCTGGGGTACAGTCGATGCCCAGTGTGGTTGGGGGGAAGTCTGTGCCCAGTGTGGTTGGGGTACAGTCTGTGCCCAGTGTGGTTGGGGGACAGTCGATGCCCAGTGTGGTTGGGGTACAGTCTGTGCCCAGTGTGGTTGGGGTACAGTCTGTGCCCAGTGTTGTTGGGTACAGTCTGTGCCCAGTGTGGTTGGGGTACAGTATGTGCCCAGTGTGGATGGGGTACAGTCACTGCCCAGTGTGGTTGGGGTACAGTCTGTGCCCAGTGTGGTAGGGGTACAGTCAGTGCCCAGTGTGGTCGGGGTACAGTCTGTGCCCAGTGTGGTTGGGGTACAGTCTGTGCCCAGTGTGGTAGGGGTACAGTCTGTGCCCAGTGTGGTAGGGGTACAGTCAATGTCCAGTGTGGTTGGGATACAGCCTGTGCCCAGTGTGGTTGGGGTACAGTCTGTGCCCAGTGTGGTTGGGGTACACTCTGTGCCCATTGTGGTTGGGGTACAGTCAATGCCCAGTGTAGTTGGGGTACAGTCTGTGCCCAGTGTGGTCGGGTACAGTCTGTGCCCAGTGTGGTTGGGGTACTGTCAGTGCCCAGTGTGGTTGGGTTACAGTCTGTGCCCAGTGTGGTTGGGGTACAGTCTGTGCCCAGTGTGGTTGGGTACAATCTGTGCCCAGTGTGGTTGGGGTACAGTCAATGCCCAGTGTGGTTGGGGTACAGTCGATGCCCAGTGTGGTTGGGGTACAGTCAATGAACAGTGTGGTTGGGATACAGTCAATGCCCAGTGTGGTTGGGGTACAGTCGGTGCCCAGTGTGGTGGGGTACAGTCAATGGCCAGTGTGGTTGGGATACAGTCAATGCCCAGTGTGGTTGGGGACAGTCTGTGCCCAGTGTGGTTGGGGTACAGTCAATGCCCAGTGTGGTTGGGGACAGTCTGTGCCCAGTGTGGTTGGGGACAGTCTGTGCCCAGTGTGGTTGGGGTACAGTCTGTGCCCACTGTGGATGGGTTACAGTCAGTGCCCAGTGTGGTAGGGGTACAGTCAATGCCCAGTGTGGTTGGGGTACAGTCAGTGCTGAGTGTGGTTGGGGTACAGTATGTGCCCAGTGTGATTGGGGTACAGTCAATGCCCAGTGTGGTTGGGGTACAGTCAGTGCCCAGTGTGGTTGGGGTACAGTCAGTGCCCAGTGTGGTTGGGGTACAGTCAGTGCCCAGTGTGGTTGGGGTACAGTCTGTGCCCAGTGTGTTTGGGGTACAGTCTGTGCCCAGTGTGTTTGGGGTACAGTCAGTGCCCAGTGATTTGGGGTACAGTCAGTGCCCAGGGTGGTCGGGGTACAGTCTGTGCCCAGTGTGGTTGGGGTACAGTCAATGCCCAGTGTGGTTGGGGTACAGTCTGTGCCCAGTGTGGTTGGGGTACAGTCAATGGCCAGTGTGGTTGGGATACAGTCAATGCCCAGTGTGGTTGGGGTACAGTCGGTGCCCAGTGTGGTTGGGGTACAGTCAATGGCCAGTGTGGTTGGGATACAGTCAATGCCCAGTGTGGTTGGGGACAGTCTGTGCCCAGTGTGGTTGGGGACAGTCTGTGCCCAGTGTGGTTGGGGTACAGTCTGTGCCCACTGTGGGTGGGTTACAGTCAGTGCCCAGTGTGGTAGGGGTACAGTCAATGCCCAGTGTGGTTGGGGTACAGTCAGTGCTCAGTGTGGTTGGGGTACAGTATGTGCCCAGTGTGATTGGGGTACAGTCAATGCCCAGTGTGGTTGGGGTACAGTCAGTGCCCAGTGTGTTTGGGGTACAGTCAGTGCCCAGTGTGGGTGGGGTACAGTCAGTGTCCAGTGTGGTTGGGGTACAGTCTGTGCCCAGTGTGGTTGGGGTACAGTCTGTGCCCAGTGTGTTTGGGGTGCAGTCAGTGCCCAGTGTGGTTGGGGTACAGTCTGTGCCCAGTGTGGTTGGGTACAGTCTGTGCCCAGTGTGGTTGGGGTACAGTCAGTGCCCAGTGTGGTTGGGGTACAGTCTGTGCCCAGTGTGGTTGGGGTACAGTCTGTGCCCAGTGTTGTTGGGTACAGTCTGTGCCCAGTGTTGTTGGGTACAGTCTGTGCCCAGTGTTGTTGGGTACAGTCTGTGCCCAGTGTGGTCGGGGTACAGTCTGTGCCCAGGGTGGTCGGGGTACAGTCTGTGCCCAGTGTGGTTGGGGCACAGTCTGTGCCCAGTGTGGTTGGGGTACAGCCTGTGCCCAGTGTTGTTGGGTACAGTCTGTGCCCAGTGTGGTTGGGGTACAGTCAATGCCCACTGTGGTTGGGGTACAGTCAGTGCTCAGTGTGGTTGGGATACAGTCAATGCCCAGTGTGGTTGGGGACAGTCTGTGCCCAGTGTGGTTGGGTACAGTCTGTGCCCAGTGTTTGGGTACAGTCTGTGCCCAGTGTGGTTGGGGTACAGTCTGTGCCCAGTGTTTGGGTACAGTCTGTGCCCAGTGTGGTTGGGGGACAGTCAGTGCCCAGTGTGGTTGGGGGACAGTCAGTGCCCAGTGTGGTTGGGGTACAGTCAATGCCCAGTGTGGTTGGGGTACAGTCTGTGCCCAGTGTGGGTGGGTACAGTCTGTGCCCAGTGTGGTTGGGTACAGTCTGTGCCCAGTGTGGTTGGGGTACAGTCAGTGCCCAGTGTGGTTGGGGTACAGTCAATGCCCAGTGTGGTTGGGGTACAGTCAATGCCCAGTGTGGTTGGGGGACAGTCAGTGCCCAGTGTGGTTGGGGGACAGTCAGTGCCCAGTGTAGTTGGGCTACAGTCTGTGCCCAGTGTGGTTGGGGACAGTCTGTGCCCAGTGTGGTTGGGTACAGTCTGTGCCCAGTGTTTGGGTACAGTCTGTGCCCAGTGTTGTTGGGTACAGTCTGTGCCCAGTGTTGTTGGGTACAGTCTGTGCCCAGTGTGGTTGGGGTACAGTCTGTGCCCAGGGTGGTCGGGGTACAG
Source organism: Pristiophorus japonicus (assembly GCF_044704955.1). Classification (NCBI taxonomy): domain Eukaryota; kingdom Metazoa; phylum Chordata; class Chondrichthyes; family Pristiophoridae; genus Pristiophorus; species Pristiophorus japonicus. The sequence continues at coordinate 14,463 of NW_027254614.1, forward strand.
TCTGTGCCCAGTGTGGTTGGGGCACAGTCTGTGCCCAGTGTGGTTGGGGTACAGTCTGTGCCCAGTGTTGTTGGGTACAGTCTGTGCCCAGTGTGGTTGGGGTACAGTCAATGCCCACTGTGGTTGGGGTACAGTCAATGCCCACTGTGGTTGGGGTACAGTCAGTGCTCAGTGTGGTTGGGATACAGTCAATGCCCAGTGTGGTTGGGGACAGTCTGTGCCCAGTGTGGTTGGGTACAGTCTGTGCCCAGTGTTTGGGTACAGTCTGTGCCCAGTGTGGTTGGGGTACAGTCTGTGCCCAGTGTTTGGGTACAGTCTGTGCCCAGTGTGGTTGGGGGACAGTCAGTGCCCAGTGTGGTTGGGGTACAGTCAATGCCCAGTGTGGTTGGGGTACAGTCTGTGCCCAGTGTGGTTGGGTACAGTCTGTGCCCAGTGTGGTTGGGTACAGTCTGTGCCCAGTGTGGTTGGGGTACAGTCAGTGCCCAGTGTGGTTGGGGTACAGTCAATGCCCAGTGTGGTTGGGGTACAGTCAATGCCCAGTGTGGTTGGGGGACAGTCAGTGCCCAGTGTGGTTGGGGGACAGTCAGTGCCCAGTGTAGTTGGGCTACAGTCTGTGCCCAGTGTTTGGGTACAGTCTGTGCCCAGTGTTTGGGGTACAGTCTGTGCCCAGTGTGTTTGGGGCACAGTCTGCACCCAGTGTGTTTGGGGTTCAGTCTGTGCCCAGTGTTTGGGTACAGTCTGTGCCCAGTGTGGTTGGGGTACAGTCGATTCCCAGTGTGTTTGGGGACAGTCTGTGCCCAGTGTGGTTGGGGTACAGTCGATGCCCAGTGTGTTTGGGAACAGTCTGTGCCCAGTGTGGTTGGGGTACAGTCGATGCCCAGTGTGGTTGGGGGGGACAGTCGATGCCCAGTGTGGTTGGGGGGACAGTCTGTGCCCAGTGTGGTTGGGGTACAGTCTGTGCCCAGTGTGGTTGGGGGACAGTCGATGCCCAGTGTGGTTGGGGTACAGTCTGTACCCAGTGTGGTTGGGGGATAGTCAATGCCCAGTGTGGTTGGGGTACAGTCTGTGCCCAGTGTGGTTGGGGTACAGTCAATGGCCAGTGTGGTTGGGATACAGTCAATGCCCAGTGTGGTTGGGGACAGTCTGTGCCCAGTGTGGTTGGGGTACAGTCAATGCCCAGTGTGGTTGGGGACAGTCTGTGCCCAGTGTGGTTGGGGTACAGTCAATGCCCAGTGTGGTTGGGGACAGTCTGTGCCCAGTGTGGTTGGGGTACAGTCAATGCCCAGTGTGGTTGGGGTACAGTCAATGCCCAGTGTGGTTGGGGGACAGTCAGTGCCCAGTGTGGTTGGGGGACAGTCAGTGCCCAGTGTAGTTGGGCTACAGTCTGTGCCCAGTGTTTGGGGTACAGTCTGTGCCCAGTGTGTTTGGGGTACAGTCTGCGGCCAGTGTGTTTGGGGTACAGTCTGCGCCCAGTGTGTTTGGGGTACAGTCTGCGCCCAGTGTGTTTGAGGTACAGTCTGCGCCCAGTGTGTTTGGGGTACAGTCAATGCCCAGTGTGGTTGGGGGACAGTCAGTGCCCAGTGTAGTTGGGGTACAGTCTGTGCCCAGTGTTTGGGTACAGTCTGTGCCCAGTGTTTGGGTACAGTCTGTGCCCAGTGTGGTTGGGTACAGTCTGTGCCCAGTGTGGTTGGGGTACAGTCGATTCCCAGTGTGTTTGGGGACAGTCTGTGCCCAGTGTGGTTGGGGTACAGTCGATGCCCAGTGTGTTTGGGAACAGTCTGTGCCCAGTGTGGCTGGGGTACAGTCTGTGCCCAGTGTGGTTGGCGTACAGTCTGTGCCCAGTGTTGTTGGGTACAGTCTGTGCCCAGTGTGGTCGGGGTACAGTCTGTGCCCAGGGTGGTCGGGGTACAGTCTGTGCCCAGTGTGGTTGGGGTACAGTCAATGCCCAGTGTGGTTGGGGTACAGTCTGTGCCCAGTGTGGTTGGGGTACAGTCAATGGCCAGTGTGGTTGGGATACAGTCAATGCCCAGTGTGGTTGGGGACAGTCTGTGCCCAGTGTGGTTGGGGACAGTCTGTGCCCAGTGTGGTTGGGGTACAGTCAGTGCCCAGTGTGATTGGGGGACAGTCTGTGCCCAGTGTGTTGGGAGACAGTCGATGCCCAGTGTGGTTGGGGTACAGTCTGTACCCAGTGTGGTTGGGGGACAGTCAATGCCCAGTGTGGTTGGGGTACAGTCTGTGCCCAGTGTGGTTGGGGTACAGTCAATGGCCAGTGTGGTTGGGATACAGTCAATGCCCAGTGTGGTTGGGGTACAGTCGGTGCCCAGTGTGGTTGGGGTACAGTCAATGGCCAGTGTGGTTGGGATACAGTCAATGCCCAGTGTGGTTGGGGACAGTCTGTGCCCAGTGTGGTTGGGGTACAGTCAATGCCCAGTGTGGTTGGGGACAGTCTGTGCCCAGTGTGGTTGGGGACAGTCTGTGCCCAGTGTGGTTGGGGTACAGTCTGTGCCCACTGTGGGTGGGTTACAGTCAGTGCCCAGTGTGGTAGGGGTACAGTCAATGCCCAGTGTGGTTGGGGTACAGTCAGTGCTCAGTGTGGTTGGGTACAGTATGTGCCCAGTGTGATTGGGGTACAGTCAATGCCCAGTGTGGTTGGGGTACAGTCAGTGCCCAGTGTGTTTGGGGTACAGTCAGTGCCCAGTGATTTGGGGTACAGTCAGTGCCCAGTGTGGTTGGGGACAGCCTGTGCCCAGTGTGGTTGGGGTACAGTCTGTGACCAGTGTGGTTGGGGTACAGTATGTGCCCAGTGTGGTAGGGGTACAGTCAGTGCCCAGTGTGGTTGGGGTACAGTCAGTGCCCAGTGTGGGTGGGGTACAGTCAGTGTCCAGTGTGGTTGGGGTACAGTCTGTGCCCAGTGTGTTTGGGGTACAGTCTGTGCCCAGTGTGGTTGGGGTACAGTCTGTGCCCAGTGTGGTTGGGGTACAGTCTGTGCCCAGTGTGGTTGGGTACAGTCTGTGCCCAGTGTGTTTGGGGTGCAGTCAGTGCCCAGTGTGGTTGGGGTACAGTCTGTGCCCAGTGTGGTTGGGTACAGTCTGTGCCCAGTGTGGTTGGGGTACAGTCAGTGCCCAGTGTGGTTGGGGTACAGTCTGTGCCCAGTGTGGTTGGGGTACAGTCTGTGCCCAGTGTTGTTGGGTACAGTCTGTGCCCAGTGTTGTTGGGTACAGTCTGTGCCCAGTGTTGTTGGGTACAGTCTGTGCCCAGTGTGGTCGGGGTACAGTCTGTGCCCAGGGTGGTCGGGGTACAGTCTGTGCCCAGTGTGGTTGGGGCACAGTCTGTGCCCAGTGTGGTTGGGGTACAGTCTGTGCCCAGTGTTGTTGGGGTACAGTCAATGCCCACTGTGGTTGGGGTACAGTCAGTGCTCAGTGTGGTTGGGATACAGTCAATGCCCAGTGTGGTTGGGGACAGTCTGTGCCCAGTGTGGTTGGGTACAGTCTGTGCCCAGTGTTTGGGTACAGTCTGTGCCCAGTGTGGTTGGGGTACAGTCTGTGCCCAGTGTTTGGGTACAGTCTGTGCCCAGTGTGGTTGGGGGACAGTCAGTGCCCAGTGTGGTTGGGGTACAGTCAATGCCCAGTGTGGTTGGGGTACAGTCTGTGCCCAGTGTGGGTGGGTACAGTCTGTGCCCAGTGTGGTTGGGTACAGTCTGTGCCCAGTGTGGTTGGGGTACAGTCAGTGCCCAGTGTGGTTGGGGTACAGTCTGTACCCAGTGTGGTTGGGGGATAGTCGATGCCCAGTGTGGTTGGGGGGGACAGTCGATGCCCAGTGTGGTTGGGGGGACAGTCTGTGCCCAGTGTGGTTGGGGTACAGTCTGTGCCCAGTGTGGTTGGGGGACAGTCGATGCCCAGTGTGGTTGGGGTACAGTCTGTACCCAGTGTGGTTGGGGGATAGTCAATGCCCAGTGTGGTTGGGCTACAGTCTGTGCCCAGTGTGGTTGGGGTACAGTCAATGGCCAGTGTGGTTGGGATACAGTCAATGCCCAGTGTGGTTGGGGACAGTCTGTGCCCAGTGTGGTTGGGGTACAGTCAATGCCCAGTGTGGTTGGGGACAGTCTGTGCCCAGTGTGGTTGGGGTACAGTCAATGCCCAGTGTGGTTGGGGACAGTCTGTGCCCAGTGTGGTTGGGGTACAGTCAATGCCCAGTGTGGTTGGGGTACAGTCAATGCCCAGTGTGGTTGGGGGACAGTCAGTGCCCAGTGTGGTTGGGGGACAGTCAGTGCCCAGTGTAGTTGGGCTACAGTCTGTGCCCAGTGTTTGGGTACAGTCTGTGCCCAGTGTTTGGGGTACAGTCTGTGCCCAGTGTGTTTGGGGTACAGTCTGCGCCCAGTGTGTTTGGGGTACAGTCTGCGCCCAGTGTGTTTGGGGTACAGTCTGCGCCCAGTGTGTTTGGGGTACAGTCAATGCCCAGTGTGGTTGGGGGACAGTCAGTGCCCAGTGTAGTTGGGGTACAGTCTGTGCCCAGTGTTTGGGTACAGTCTGTGCCCAGTGTTTGGGTACAGTCTGTGCCCAGTGTTTGGGTACAGTCTGTGCCCAGTGTGGTTGGGGGACAGTCAGTGCCCAGTGTAGTTGGGGTACAGTCTGTGCCCAGTGTTTGGGTACAGTCTGTGCCCAGTGTTTGGGTACAGTCTGTGCCCAGTGTGGTTGGGTACAGTCTGTGCCCAGTGTGGTTGGGGTACAGTCGATTCCCAGTGTGTTTGGGGACAGTCTGTGCCCAGTGTGGTTGGGGTACAGTCGATGCCCAGTGTGTTTGGGAACAGTCTGTGCCCAGTGTGGCTGGGGTACAGTCGATGCCCAGTGTGGTTGGGGGGAAGTCTGTGCCCAGTGTGGTTGGGGTACAGTCTGTGCCCAGTGTGGTTGGGGGACAGTCGATGCCCAGTGTGGTTGGGGTACAGTCTGTGCCCAGTGTGGTTGGGGTACAGTCTGTGCCCAGTGTTGTTGGGTACAGTCTGTGCCCAGTGTGGTCGGGGTACAGTCTGTGCCCAGGGTGGTCGGGGTACAGTCTGTGCCCAGTGTGGTTGGGGTACAGTCAATGCCCAGTGTGGTTGGGGTACAGTCTGTGCCCAGTGTGGTTGGGGTACAGTCAATGGCCAGTGTGGTTGGGATACAGTCAATGCCCAGTGTGGTTGGGGACAGTCTGTGCCCAGTGTGGTTGGGGACAGTCTGTGCCCAGTGTGGTTGGGGTACAGTATGTGCCCAGTGTGATTGGGGTACAGTCAATGCCCAGTGTGGTTGGGGTACAGTCAGTGCCCAGTGTGGTTGGGGTACAGTCAGTGCCCAGTGTGGTTGGGGTACAGTCTGTGCCCAGTGTGTTTGGGGTACAGTCTGTGCCCAGTGTGTTTGGGGTACAGTCAGTGCCCAGTGATTTGGGGTACAGTCAGTGCCCAGGGTGGTCGGGGTACAGTCTGTGCCCAGTGTGGTTCGGGTACAGTCAATGCCCAGTGTGGTTGGGGTACAGTCTGTGCCCAGTGTGGTTGGGGTACAGTCAATGGCCAGTGTGGTTGGGATACAGTCAATGCCCAGTGTGGTTGGGGTACAGTCGGTGCCCAGTGTGGTTGGGGTACAGTCAATGGCCAGTGTGGTTGGGATACAGTCAATGCCCAGTGTGGTTGGGGACAGTCTGTGCCCAGTGTGGTTGGGGTACAGTCAATGCCCAGTGTGGTTGGGGACAGTCTGTGCCCAGTGTGGTTGGGGACAGTCTGTGCCCAGTGTGGTTGGGGTACAGTCTGTGCCCACTGTGGGTGGGTTACAGTCAGTGCCCAGTGTGGTAGGGGTACAGTCAATGCCCAGTGTGGTTGGGGTACAGTCAGTGCTCAGTGTGGTTGGGGTACAGTATGTGCCCAGTGTGATTGGGGTACAGTCAATGCCCAGTGTGGTTGGGGTACAGTCAGTGCCCAGTGTGTTTGGGGTACAGTCAGTGCCCAGTGTGGGTGGGGTACAGTCAGTGTCCAGTGTGGTTGGGGTACAGTCTGTGCCCAGTGTGTTTGGGGTACAGTCTGTGCCCAGTGTGGTTGGGGTACAGTCTGTGCCCAGTGTGGTTGGGGTACAGTCTGTGCCCAGTGTGGTTGGGTACAGTCTGTGCCCAGTGTGTTTGGGGTGCAGTCAGTGCCCAGTGTGGTTGGGGTACAGTCTGTGCCCAGTGTGGTTGGGTACAGTCTGTGCCCAGTGTGGTTGGGGTACAGTCAGTGCCCAGTGTGGTTGGGGTACAGTCTGTGCCCAGTGTGGTTGGGGTACAGTCTGTGCCCAGTGTTGTTGGGTACAGTCTGTGCCCAGTGTTGTTGGGTACAGTCTGTGCCCAGTGTTGTTGGGTACAGTCTGTGCCCAGTGTGGTCGGGGTACAGTCTGTGCCCAGGGTGGTCGGGGTACAGTCTGTGCCCAGTGTGGTTGGGGCACAGTCTGTGCCCAGTGTGGTTGGGGTACAGCCTGTGCCCAGTGTTGTTGGGTACAGTCTGTGCCCAGTGTGGTTGGGGTACAGTCAATGCCCACTGTGGTTGGGGTACAGTCAGTGCTCAGTGTGGTTGGGATACAGTCAATGCCCAGTGTGGTTGGGGACAGTCTGTGCCCAGTGTGGTTGGGTACAGTCTGTGCCCAGTGTTTGGGTACAGCCTGTGCCCAGTGTGGTTGGGGTACAGTCTGTGCCCAGTGTTTGGGTACAGTCTGTGCCCAGTGTGGTTGGGGGACAGTCAGTGCCCAGTGTGGTTGGGGTACAGTCAATGCCCAGTGTGGTTGGGGTACAGTCTGTGCCCAGTGTGGGTGGGTACAGTCTGTGCCCAGTGTGGTTGGGTACAGTCTGTGCCCAGTGTGGTTGGGGTACAGTCAGTGCCCAGTGTGGTTGGGGTACAGTCAATGCCCAGTGTGGTTGGGGTACAGTCAATGCCCAGTGTGGTTGGGGGACAGTCAGTGCCCAGTGTGGTTGGGGGACAGTCAGTGCCCAGTGTAGTTGGGCTACAGTCTGTGCCCAGTGTGGTTGGGGACAGTCTGTGCCCAGTGTGGTTGGGTACAGTCTGTGCCCAGTGTTTGGGTACAGTCTGTGCCCAGTGTTGTTGGGTACAGTCTGTGCCCAGTGTTGTTGGGTACAGTCTGTGCCCAGTGTGGTTGGGGTACAGTCTGTGCCCAGGGTGGTCGGGGTACAGTCTGTGCCCAGTGTGGTTGGGGCACAGTCTGTGCCCAGTGTGGTTGGGGTACAGTCTGTGCCCAGTGTTGTTGGGTACAGTCTGTGCCCAGTGTGGTTGGGGTACAGTCAATGCCCACTGTGGTTGGGGTACAGTCAGTGCTCAGTGTGGTTGGGATACAGTCAATGCCCAGTGTGGTTGGGGACAGTCTGTGCCCAGTGTGGTTGGGTACAGTCTGTGCCCAGTGTTTGGGTACAGTCTGTGCCCAGTGTGGTTGGGGTACAGTCTGTGCCCAGTGTTTGGGTACAGTCTGTGCCCAGTGTGGTTGGGGGACAGTCAGTGCCCAGTGTGGTTGGGGTACAGTCAATGCCCAGTGTGGTTGGGGTACAGTCTGTGCCCAGTGTGGTTGGGTACAGTCTGTGCCCAGTGTGGTTGGGTACAGTCTGTGCCCAGTGTGGTTGGGGTACAGTCAGTGCCCAGTGTGGTTGGGGTACAGTCAATGCCCAGTGTGGTTGGGGTACAGTCAATGCCCAGTGTGGTTGGGGGACAGTCAGTGCCCAGTGTGGTTGGGGGACAGTCAGTGCCCAGTGTAGTTGGGCTACAGTCTGTGCCCAGTGTTTGGGTACAGTCTGTGCCCAGTGTTTGGGGTACAGTCTGTGCCCAGTGTTTGGGGTACAGTCTGTGCCCAGTGTGTTTGGGGCACAGTCTGCACCCAGTGTGTTTGGGGTTCAGTCTGTGCCCAGTGTTTGGGTACAGTCTGTGCCCAGTGTGGTTGGGGTACAGTCGATTCCCAGTGTGTTTGGGGACAGTCTGTGCCCAGTGTGGTTGGGGTACAGTCGATGCCCAGTGTGTTTGGGAACAGTCTGTGCCCAGTGTGGTTGGGGTACAGTCGATGCCCAGTGTGGTTGGGGGGGACAGTCGATGCCCAGTGTGGTTGGGGGGACAGTCTGTGCCCAGTGTGGTTGGGGTACAGTCTGTGCCCAGTGTGGTTGGGGGACAGTCGATGCCCAGTGTGGTTGGGGTACAGTCTGTACCCAGTGTGGTTGGGGGATAGTCAATGCCCAGTGTGGTTGGGGTACAGTCTGTGCCCAGTGTGGTTGGGGTACAGTCAATGGCCAGTGTGGTTGGGATACAGTCAATGCCCAGTGTGGTTGGGGACAGTCTGTGCCCAGTGTGGTTGGGGTACAGTCAATGCCCAGTGTGGTTGGGGACAGTCTGTGCCCAGTGTGGTTGGGGTACAGTCAATGCCCAGTGTGGTTGGGGACAGTCTGTGCCCAGTGTGGTTGGGGTACAGTCAATGCCCAGTGTGGTTGGGGTACAGTCAATGCCCAGTGTGGTTGGGGGACAGTCAGTGCCCAGTGTGGTTGGGGGACAGTCAGTGCCCAGTGTAGTTGGGCTACAGTCTGTGCCCAGTGTTTGGGGTACAGTCTGTGCCCAGTGTGTTTGGGGTACAGTCTGCGGCCAGTGTGTTTGGGGTACAGTCTGCGCCCAGTGTGTTTGGGGTACAGTCTGCGCCCAGTGTGTTTGGGGTACAGTCTGCGCCCAGTGTGTTTGGGGTACAGTCAATGCCCAGTGTGGTTGGGGGACAGTCAGTGCCCAGTGTAGTTGGGGTACAGTCTGTGCCCAGTGTTTGGGTACAGTCTGTGCCCAGTGTTTGGGTACAGTCTGTGCCCAGTGTTTGGGTACAGTCTGTGCCCAGTGTGGTTGGGGGACAGTCAGTGCCCAGTGTAGTTGGGGTACAGTCTGTGCCCAGTGTTTGGGTACAGTCTGTGCCCAGTGTTTGGGTACAGTCTGTGCCCAGTGTGGTTGGGTACAGTCTGTGCCCAGTGTGGTTGGGGTACAGTCGATTCCCAGTGTGTTTGGGGACAGTCTGTGCCCAGTGTGGTTGGGGTACAGTCGATGCCCAGTGTGTTTGGGAACAGTCTGTGCCCAGTGTGGCTGGGGTACAGTCTGTGCCCAGTGTGGTTGGCGTACAGTCTGTGCCCAGTGTTGTTGGGTACAGTCTGTGCCCAGTGTGGTCGGGGTACAATCTGTGCCCAGGGTGGTCGGGGTACAGTCTGTGCCCAGTGTGGTTGGGGTACAGTCAATGCCCAGTGTGGTTGGGGTACAGTCTGTGCCCAGTGTGGTTGGGGTACAGTCAATGGCCAGTGTGGTTGGGATACAGTCAATGCCCAGTGTGGTTGGGGACAGTCTGTGCCCAGTGTGGTTGGGGACAGTCTGTGCCCAGTGTGGTTGGGGTACAGTCAGTGCCCAGTGTGATTGGGGGACAGTCTGTGCCCAGTGTGTTGGGAGACAGTCGATGCCCAGTGTGGTTGGGGTACAGTCTGTACCCAGTGTGGTTGGGGGACAGTCAATGCCCAGTGTGGTTGGGGTACAGTCTGTGCCCAGTGTGGTTGGGGTACAGTCAATGGCCAGTGTGGTTGGGATACAGTCAATGCCCAGTGTGGTTGGGGTACAGTCGGTGCCCAGTGTGGTTGGGGTACAGTCAATGCCCAGTGTGGTTGGGGACAGTCTGTGCCCAGTGTGGTTGGGGTACAGTCTGTGCCCACTGTGGGTGGGTTACAGTCAGTGCCCAGTGTGGTAGGGGTACAGTCAATGCCCAGTGTGGTTGGGGTACAGTCAGTGCTCAGTGTGGTTGGGTACAGTATGTGCCCAGTGTGATTGGGGTACAGTCAATGCCCAGTGTGGTTGGGGTACAGTCAGTGCCCAGTGTGTTTGGGGTACAGTCAGTGCCCAGTGATTTGGGGTACAGTCAGTGCCCAGTGTGGTTGGGGACAGCCTGTGCCCAGTGTGGTTGGGGTACAGTCTGTGACCAGTGTGGTTGGGGACAGCCTGTGCCCAGTGTGGTTGGGGTACAGTCTGTGCCCAGTGTGTTGGGAGACAGTCGATGCCCAGTGTGGTTGGGGTACAGTCTGTACCCAGTGTGGTTGGGGGACAGTCAATGCCCAGTGTGGTTGGGGTACAGTCTGTGCCCAGTGTGGTTGGGGTACAGTCAATGGCCAGTGTGGTTGGGATACAGTCAATGCCCAGTGTGGTTGGGGTACAGTCGGTGCCCAGTGTGGTTGGGGTACAGTCAATGCCCAGTGTGGTTGGGGACAGTCTGTGCCCAGTGTGGTTGGGGTACAGTCTGTGCCCACTGTGGGTGGGTTACAGTCAGTGCCCAGTGTGGTAGGGGTACAGTCAATGCCCAGTGTGGTTGGGGTACAGTCAGTGCTCAGTGTGGTTGGGTACAGTATGTGCCCAGTGTGATTGGGGTACAGTCAATGCCCAGTGTGGTTGGGGTACAGTCAGTGCCCAGTGTGTTTGGGGTACAGTCAGTGCCCAGTGATTTGGGGTACAGTCAGTGCCCAGTGTGGTTGGGGACAGCCTGTGCCCAGTGTGGTTGGGGTACAGTCTGTGACCAGTGTGGTTGGGGTACAGTATGTGCCCAGTGTGGTAGGGGTACAGTCAGTGCCCAGTGTGGTTGGGGTACAGTCAGTGCCCAGTGTGGGTGGGGTACAGTCAGTGTCCAGTGTGGTTGGGGTACAGTCTGTGCCCAGTGTGTTTGGGGTACAGTCTGTGCCCAGTGTGGTTGGGGTACAGTCTGTGCCCAGTGTGGTTGGGGTACAGTCTGTGCCCAGTGTGGTTGGGTACAGTCTGTGCCCAGTGTGTTTGGGGTGCAGTCAGTGCCCAGTGTGGTTGGGGTACAGTCTGTGCCCAGTGTGGTTGGGTACAGTCTGTGCCCAGTGTGGTTGGGGTACAGTCAGTGCCCAGTGTGGTTGGGGTACAGTCTGTGCCCAGTGTGGTTGGGGTACAGTCTGTGCCCAGTGTTGTTGGGTACAGTCTGTGCCCAGTGTTGTTGGGTACAGTCTGTGCCCAGTGTTGTTGGGTACAGTCTGTGCCCAGTGTGGTCGGGGTACAGTCTGTGCCCAGGGTGGTCGTGGTACAGTCTGTGCCCAGTGTGGTTGGGGCACAGTCTGTGTCCAGTGTGGTTGGGGTACAGTCTGTGCCCAGTGTTGTTGGGGTACAGTCAATGCCCACTGTGGTTGGGGTACAGTCAGAGCTCAGTGTGGTTGGGATACAGTCAATGCCCAGTGTGGTTGGGGACAGTCTGTGCCCAGTGTGGTTGGGTACAGTCTGTGCCCAGTGTTTGGGTACAGTCTGTGCCCAGTGTGGTTGGGGTACAGTCTGTGCCCAGTGTTTGGGTACAGTCTGTGCCCAGTGTGGTTGGGGGACAGTCAGTGCCCAGTGTGGTTGGGGTACAGTCAATGCCCAGTGTGGTTGGGGTACAGTCTGTGCCCAGTGTGGGTGGGTACAGTCTGTGCCCAGTGTGGTTGGGTACAGTCTGTGCCCAGTGTGGTTGGGGTACAGTCAGTGCCCAGTGTGGTTGGGGTACAGTCAATGCCCAGTGTGGTTGGGGTACAGTCAATGCCCAGTGTGGTTGGGGGACAGTCAGTGCCCAGTGTGGTTGGGGGACAGTCAGTGCCCAGTGTAGTTGGGCTACAGTCTGTGCCCAGTGTTTGGGTACAGTCTGTGCCCAGTGTTTGGGGTACAGTCTGTGCCCAGTGTTTGGGGTACAGTCTGTGCCCAGTGTGTTTGGGGCACAGTCTGCGCCCAGTGTGTTTGGGGTTCAGTCTGCGCCCAGTGTGTTTGGGGTACAGTCTGCGCCTAGTGTGTTTGTTGTACAGTCTGTGCCCAGTGTGGTTGGGGGACAGTCAGTGCCCAGTGTAGTTGGGGTACAGTCTGTGCCCAGTGTTTGGGTACAGTCTGTGCCCAGTGTTTGGGTACAGTCTGTGCCCAGTGTGGTTGGGGTACAGTCGATTCCCAGTGTGTTTGGGGACAGTCTGTGCCCAGTGTGGTTGGGGTACAGTCGATGCCCAGTGTGTTTGGGAACAGTCTGTGCCCAGTGTGGTTGGGGTACAGTCGATGCCCAGTGTGGTTGGGGGGGACAGTCGATGCCCAGTGTGGTTGGGGGGACAGTCTGTGCCCAGTGTGGTTGGGGTACAGTCTGTGCCCAGTGTGGTTGGGGGACAGTCGATGCCCAGTGTGGTTGGGGTACAGTCTGTACCCAGTGTGGTTGGGGGATAGTCAATGCCCAGTGTGGTTGGGCTACAGTCTGTGCCCAGTGTGGTTGGGGTACAGTCAATGGCCAGTGTGGTTGGGATACAGTCAATGCCCAGTGTGGTTGGGGACAGTCTGTGCCCAGTGTGGTTGGGGTACAGTCAATGCCCAGTGTGGTTGGGGACAGTCTGTGCCCAGTGTGGTTGGGGTACAGTCAATGCCCAGTGTGGTTGGGGACAGTCTGTGCCCAGTGTGGTTGGGGTACAGTCAATGCCCAGTGTGGTTGGGGTACAGTCAATGCCCAGTGTGGTTGGGGGACAGTCAGTGCCCAGTGTGGTTGGGGGACAGTCAGTGCCCAGTGTAGTTGGGCTACAGTCTGTGCCCAGTGTTTGGGTACAGTCTGTGCCCAGTGTTTGGGGTACAGTCTGTGCCCAGTGTGTTTGGGGTACAGTCTGCGCCCAGTGTGTTTGGGGTACAGTCTGCGCCCAGTGTGTTTGGGGTACAGTCTGCGCCCAGTGTGTTTGGGGTACAGTCAATGCCCAGTGTGGTTGGGGTACAGTCAATGGCCAGTGTGGTTGGGATACAGTCAATGCCCAGTGTGGTTGGGGACAGTCTGTGCCCAGTGTGGTTGGGGACAGTCTGTGCCCAGTGTGGTTGGGGTACAGTCAGTGCCCAGTGTGATTGGGGTACAGTCAGTGCCCAGTGTGGTTGGGGTACAGTATATGCCCAGTGTGGTTGGGGTACAGTCTGTGCCCAGTGTGGTTGGGGTACAGTATGTGCCCAGTGTGGATGGGGTACAGTCACTGCCCAGTGTGGTTGGGGTACAGTCTGTGCCCAGTGTGGTAGGGGTACAGTCAGTGCCCAGTGTGGTCGGGGTACAGTCTGTGCCCAGTGTGGTTGGGGTACAGTCTGTGCCCAGTGTGGTAGGGGTACAGTCTGTGCCCAGTGTGGTAGGGGTGCAGTCAATGCCCAGTGTGGTTGGGATACAGCCTGTGCCCAGTGTGGTTGGGGTACAGTCTGTGCCCAGTGTGGTTGGGGTACAGTCTGTGCCCATTGTGGTTGGGGTACAGTCAATGCCCAGTGTAGTTGGGGTACAGTCTGTGCCCAGTGTGGTCGGGTACAGTCTGTGCCCAGTGTGGTTGGGGTACTGTCAGTGCCCAGTGTGGTTGGGTTACAGTCTGTGCCCAGTGTGGTTGGGGTACAGTCTGTGCCCAGTGTGGTTGGGTACAATCTGTGCCCGGTGTGGTTGGGGTACAGTCAATGCCCAGTGTGGTTGGGGTACAGTCGATGCCCAGTGTGGTTGGGGTACAGTCAATGAACAGTGTGGTTGGGATACAGTCAATGCCCAGTGTGGTTGGGGTACAGTCGGTGCCCAGTGTGGTGGGGTACAGTCAATGGCCAGTGTGGTTGGGATACAGTCAATGCCCAGTGTGGTTGGGGACAGTCTGTGCCCAGTGTGGTTGGGGTACAGTCAATGCCCAGTGTGGTTGGGGACAGTCTGTGCCCAGTGTGGTTGGGGACAGTCTGTGCCCAGTGTGGTTGGGGTACAGTCTGTGCCCACTGTGGATGGGTTACAGTCAGTGCCCAGTGTGGTAGGGGTACAGTCAATGCCCAGTGTGGTTGGGGTACAGTCAGTGCTGAGTGTGGTTGGGGTACAGTATGTGCCCAGTGTGATTGGGGTACAGTCAATGCCCAGTGTGGTTGGGGTACAGTCAGTGCCCAGTGTGGTTGGGGTACAGTCAGTGCCCAGTGTTTGGGTACAGTCTGTGCCCAGTGTGGTTGGGGTACAGTCTGTGCCCAGTGTTTGGGTACAGTCTGTGTCCAGTGTGGTTGGGGGACAGTCAGTGCCCAGTGTGGTTGGGTGCAGTCTGTGCCCAGTGTGGTTGGGTACAGTCTGTGCCCAGTGTGGTTGGGTACAGTCTGTGCCCAGTGTGGTTGGGGTACAGTCAGTGCCCAGTGTGGTTGGGGTACAGTCAATGCCCAGTGTGGTTGGGGTACAGTCAATGCCCAGTGTGGTTGGGGTACAGTCAATGCCCAGTGTGGTTGGGGGACAGTCAGTGCCCAGTGTTTGGGTACAGTCTGTGCCCAGTGTTTGGGGTACAGTCTGTGCCCAGTGTTTGGGGTACAGTCTGTGCCCAGTGTGTTTGGGGCACAGTCTGCGCCCAGTGTGTTTGGGGTACAGTCTGTGCCCAGTGTGGTTGGGGGACAGTCAGTGCCCAGTGTAGTTGGGGTACAGTCTGTGCCCAGTGTTTGGGTACAGTCTGTGCCCAGTGTTTGGGTACAGTCTGTGCCCAGTGTGGTTGGGGTACAGTCGATTCCCAGTGTGTTTGGGGACAGTCTGTGCCCAGTGTGGTTGGGGTACAGTCGATGCCCAGTGTGTTTGGGAACAGTCTGTGCCCAGTGTGGTTGGGGTACAGTCGATGCCCAGTGTGGTGGGGGGGGACAGTCGATGCCCAGTGTGGTTGGGGGGACAGTCTGTGCCCAGTGTGGTTGGGGTACAGTCTGTGCCCAGTGTGGTTGGGGGACAGTCGATGCCCAGTGTGGTTGGGGTACAGTCTGTACCCAGTGTGGTTGGGGGACAGTCCATGCCCAGTGTGGTTGGGGTACAGTCTGTGCCCAGTGTGGTTGGGGTACAGTCAATGGCCAGTGTGGTTGGGGTACAGTCAATGCCCAGTGTGGTTGGGGACAGACTGTGCCCAGTGTGGTTGGGGACAGTCTGTGCCCAGTGTGGTTGGGGTACAGTCAATGCCCAGTGTGGTTGGGGACAGTCTGTGCCCAGTGTGGTCGGGGTACAGTCTGTGCCCAGTGTGGGTGGGTTACAGTCAGTGCCCAGTGTGGGTGGGGTACAGTCAATGCCCAGTGTGGTTGGGGTACAGTCAGTGCTCAATGTGGTTGGGGTACAGTATGTGCCCAGTGTGATTGGGGTACAGTCAATGCCCAGTGTGGTTGGGGTACAGTCAGTGCCCAGTGTGGTTGGGGTACAGTCAGTGCCCAGTGTGGTTGGGGTACAGTCAGTGCCCAGTGTGGTTGGGGTACAGTCAGTGCCCAGTGTGGTTGGGGTACAGTCTGTGCCCAGTGTGTTTGGGGTACAGTCAGTGCCCAGTGATTTGGGGTACAGTCAGTGCCCCGTGTGGTTGGGGACAGTCTGTGCCCAGTGTGGTTGGGGTACAGTCTGTGCCCAGTGTGGTTGGGGTACAGTCTGTGCCCAGTGTGGTTGGGGTACAGTCTGTGCCCAGTGTGGTTGGGGTACAGTCAGTGCCCAGTGTGGTTGGGGTACAGTCAGTGCCCAGTGTGGTTGGGGTACAGTCAGTGTGCAGTGTGTTTGGGGTACAGTCTGTGCCCAGTGTGGTTGGGGACAGTCTGTGCCCAGTGTGGTTGGGGTACAGTCTGTGCCCAGTGTGGTTGGGGTACAGTCTGTGCCCAGTGTGGTTGGGGTACAGTCTGTGCCCAGTGTGGTTGGGTACAGTCTGTGCCCAGTGTGTTTGGTGTGCAGTCAGTGCCCAGTGTGGTTGGGGTACAGTCTGTGCCCAGTGTGGTTGGGTACAGTCAGTGCCCAGTGTGGTTGGGGTACAGTCAGTGCCCAGTGTGGTTGGGGTACAGTCTGTGCCCAGCGTGGTTGGGGTACAGTCTGTGCCCAGGGTTGTTGGGTACAGTCTGTGCCCAGTGTGGTCGGGGTACAGTCTGTGCCCAGTGTGGTCGGGGTACAGTCTGTGCCCAGTGTGGTTGGGGTACAGTCTGTGCCCAGTGTGGTTGGGGTACAGTCTGTGCCCAGTGTTGTTGGGTACAGTCTGTGCCCAGTGTGGTTGGGGTACAGTCAATGCCCACTGTGGTTGGGGTACAGTCAGTGCTCAGTGTGGTTGGGATACAGTCAATGCCCAGTGTGGTTGGGGACAGTCTGTGCCCAGTGTGGTTGGGTACAGTCTGTGCCCAGTGTTTGGGTACAGTCTGTGCCCAGTGTGGTTGGGGTACAGTCTGTGCCCAGTGTTTGGGTACAGTCTGTGTCCAGTGTGGTTGGGGGACAGTCAGTGCCCAGTGTGGTTGGGTGCAGTCTGTGCCCAGTGTGGTTGGGTACAGTCTGTGCCCAGTGTGGTTGGGTACAGTCTGTGCCCAGTGTGGTTGGGGTACAGTCAGTGCCCAGTGTGGTTGGGGTACAGTCAATGCCCAGTGTGGTTGGGGTACAGTCAATGCCCAGTGTGGTTGGGGGACAGTCAGTGCCCAGTGTGGTTGGGGGACAGTCAGTGCCCAGTGTAGTTGGGCTACAGTCTGTGCCCAGTGTTTGGGTACAGTCTGTGCCCAGTGTTTGGGGTACAGTCTGTGCCCAGTGTGTTTGGGGTACAGTCTGCACCCAGTGCGTTTGGGGTACAGTCTGCGCCCAGTGTGTTTGGGGTACAGTCTGTGCCCAGTGTGGTTGGGGGACAGTCAGTGCCCAGTGTAGTTGGGGTACAGTCTGTGCCCAGTGTTTGGGTACAGTCTGTGCCCAGTGTGGTTGGGGTACAGTCGATTCCCAGTGTGTTTGGGGACAGTCTGTGCCCAGTGTGGTTGGGGTACAGTCGATGCCCAGTGTGTTTGGGAACAGTCTGTGCCCAGTGTGGTTGGGGTACAGTCGATGCCCAGTGTGTTTGGGAACAGTCTGTGCCCAGTGTGGTTGGGGTACAGTCGATGCCCAGTGTGGTTGGGGGGGACAGTCGATGCCCAGTGTGGTTGGGGGGACAGTCTGTGCCCAGTGTGGTTGGGGTACAGTCTGTACCCAGTGTGGTTGGGGGACAGTCCGTGCCCAGTGTGGTTGGGGTACAGTCTGTGCCCAGTGTGGTTGGGGTACAGTCAATGGCCAGTGTGGTTGGGATACAGTCAATGCCCAGTGTGGTTGGGGACAGTCTGTGCCCAGTGTGGTTGGGGTACAGTCAATGCCCAGTGTGGTTGGGGACAGTCTGTGCCCAGTGTGGTTGGGGACAGTCTGTGCCCAGTGTGGTTGGGGTACAGTCAATGCCCAGTGTGGTTGGGGACAGTCTGTGCCCAGTGTGGTTGGGGTACAGTCTGTGCCCAGTGTGGGTGGGTTACAGTCAGTGCCCAGTGTGGGTGGGGTACAGTCAATGCCCAGTGTGGTTGGGGTACAGTCAGTGCTCAGTGTGGTTGGGGTACAGTATGTGCCCAGTGTGATTGGGGTACAGTCAATGCCCAGTGTGGTTGGGTTACAGTCTGTGCCCAGTGTGTTTGGGGTACAGTCTGTGCCCACTGTGGTTGGGGTACAGTCTGTACCCAGTGTGGTTGGGGTACAGTCTGTGCCCAGTGTGTTTGGGGTACAGTCTGTGCCCATTGTGGTTGGGGTACAGTCTGTGCCCAGTGTGGTAGGGGTACAGTCAATGCCCAGTGTGGTTGGGGGACAGTCTGTGCCCAGTGTGGTTGGGTACAGTCTGTTCCCAGTGTGGTTGGGGTACTGTCAGTGCCCAGTGTGGTTGGGTTACAGTCTGTGCCCAGTGTGGTTGGGGTACAGTCTGTGCCCAGTGTGGTTGGGGTACAGTCTGTGCCCAGTGTGGTTGGGTACAATCTGTGCCCAGTGTGGTTGAGGTACAGTCAATGCCCAGTGTGGTTGGGGTACAGTCAATGCCCAGTGTGGTTGGGGTACAGTCTGTGCTCAGTGTGGTTGGGATACAGTCAATGCCCAGTGTGGTTGGGGACAGTCTGTGCCCAGTGTGGTTGGGGACAGTCTGTGCCCAGTGTGGTTGGGGTACAGTCAATGCCCAGTGTGGGTGGGGTACAGTCTGTGCCCAGTGTGGTTGGGGTACAGTCTGTGCCCAGTGTTTGGGTACAGTCTGTGCCCAGTGTGGTTGGGGGACAGTCAGTGCCCAGTGTAGTTGGGGTACAGTCTGTGCCCAGTGTTTGGGTACAGTCTGTGCCCAGTGTGGCTGGGGTACAGTCTGTGCCCAGTGTGGTTGGGGTACAGTCTGTGCCCAGTGTGGTTGGGGTACAGTCTGTGCCCAGTGTGGTTGGGGGACAGTCGATGCCCAGTGTGGTTGGGGTACAGTCTGTGCCCAGTGTGGTTGGGGTACAGTCTGTGCCCAGTGTTGTTGGGTACAGTCTGTGCCCAGTGTGGTCGGGGTACAGTCTGTGCCCAGGGTGGTCGGGGTACAGTCTGTGCCCAGTGTGGTTGGGGTACAGTCAATGCCCAGTGTGGTTGGGGTACAGTCTGTGCCCAGTGTGGTTGGGGTACAGTCAATGGCCAGTGTGGTTGGGATACAGTCAATGCCCAGTGTGGTTGGGGACAGTCTGTGCCCAGTGTGGTTGGGGACAGTATATGCCCAGTGTGGTTGGGGTACAGTCTGTGCCCAGTGTGGTTGGGGTATAGTATGTGCCCAGTGTGGATGGGGTACAGTCACCGCCCAGTGTGGTTGGGGTACAGTCTGTGCCCAGTGTGGTAGGGGTACAGTCAGTGCCCAGTGTGGTCGGGGTACAGTCTGTGCCCAGTGTGGTTGGGATACAGTCTGTGCCCAGTGTGGTTGGGGTACAGTCTGTGCCCAGTGTGGTTGGGGTACAGTCTGTGCCCAGTGTGGTTGGGGTACAGTCAATGCCCAGTGTAGTTGGGGTACAGTCTGTGCCCAGTGTGGTCGGGTACAGTCTGTGCACAGTGTGGTTGGGGTACTGTCAGTGCCCAGTGTGGTTGGGTTACAGTCTGTGCCCAGTGTGGTTGGGGTACAGTCTGTGCCCAGTGTGGTTGGGTACAATCTGTGCCCAGTGTGGTTGGGGTACAGTCGATGCCCAGTGTGGTTGGGGTACAGTCGATGCCCAGTGTGGTTGGGGTACAGTCAGTGCCCAGTGTGGTTGGGGACAGTCTGTGCCCAGTGTGGTTGGGGTACAGTCTGTGGCCAGTGTGGTTGGGGTACAGTCTGTGCCCAGTGTGGTAGGGGTACAGTCAGTGCCCAGTGTGGTTGGGGTACAGTCAGTGCCCAGTGTGGTTGGGGTACAGTCAGTGTCCAGTGTGTTTGGGGTACAGTCTGTGCCCAGTGTGGTTGGGGACAGTCTGTGCCCAGTGTGGTTGGGGTACAGTCTGTGCCCAGTGTGGTTGGGGTACAGTCTGTGCCCAGTGTGGTTGGGGTACAGTCTGTGCCCAGTGTGGTTGGGGTACAGTCTGTGCCCAGTGTGGTTGGGTACAGTCTGTGCCCAGTGTGTTTGGTGTGCAGTCAGTGCCCAGTGTGGTTGGGGTACAGTCTGTGCCCAGTGTGGTTGGGTACAGTCAGTGCCCAGTGTGGTTGGGGTACAGTCAGTGCCCAGTGTGGTTGGGGTACAGTCTGTGCCCAGCGTGGTTGGGGTACAGTCTGTGCCCAGGGTTGTTGGGTACAGTCTGTGCCCAGTGTGGTCGGGGTACAGTCTGTGCCCAGTGTGGTCGGGGTACAGTCTGTGCCCAGTGTGGTTGGGGTACAGTCTGTGCCCAGTGTGGTTGGGGACAGTCTGTGCCCAGTGTGGTTGGGTACAGTCTGTGCCCAGTGTTTGGGTACAGTCTGTGCCCAGTGTGGTTGGGGTACAGTCTGTGCCCAGTGTTTGGGTACAGTCTGTGTCCAGTGTGGTTGGGGGACAGTCAGTGCCCAGTGTGGTTGGGTGCAGTCTGTGCCCAGTGTGGTTGGGTACAGTCTGTGCCCAGTGTGGTTGGGTACAGTCTGTGCCCAGTGTGGTTGGGGTACAGTCAGTGCCCAGTGTGGTTGGGGTACAGTCAATGCCCAGTGTGGTTGGGGTACAGTCAATGCCCAGTGTGTTTGGGAACAGTCTGTGCCCAGTGTGGTTGGGGTACAGTCGATGCCCAGTGTGGTTGGGGGGGACAGTCGATGCCCAGTGTGGTTGGGGGGACAGTCTGTGCCCAGTGTGGTTGGGGTACAGTCTGTACCCAGTGTGGTTGGGGGACAGTCCATGCCCAGTGTGGTTGGGGTACAGTCTGTGCCCAGTGTGGTTGGGGTACAGTCAATGGCCAGTGTGGTTGGGATACAGTCAATGCCCAGTGTGGTTGGGGACAGTCTGTGCCCAGTGTGGTTGGGGTACAGTCAATGCCCAGTGTGGTTGGGGACAGTCTGTGCCCAGTGTGGTTGGGGACAGTCTGTGCCCAGTGTGGTTGGGGTACAGTCAATGCCCAGTGTGGTTGGGGACAGTCTGTGCCCAGTGTGGTTGGGGTACAGTCTGTGCCCAGTGTGGGTGGGTTACAGTCAGTGCCCAGTGTGGGTGGGGTACAGTCAATGCCCAGTGTGGTTGGGGTACAGTCAGTGCTCAGTGTGGTTGGGGTACAGTATGTGCCCAGTGTGATTGGGGTACAGTCAATGCCCAGTGTGGTTGGGTTACAGTCTGTGCCCAGTGTGGTTGGGGTACAGTCTGTGCCCAGTGTGGTTGGGGTACAGTATGTACCCAGTGTGGTTGGGGTACAGTCTGTGCCCAGTGTGGTTGGGGTACAGTCTGTGCCCATTGTGGTTGGGGTACAGTCTGTGCCCAGTGTGGTAGGGGTACAGTCAATGCCCAGTGTGGTTGGGGGACAGTCTGTGCCCAGTGTGGTTGGGTACAGTCTGTTCCCAGTGTGGTTGGGGTACTGTCAGTGCCCAGTGTGGTTGGGTTACAGTCTGTGCCCAGTGTGGTTGGGGTACAGTCTGTGCCCAGTGTGGTTGGGGTACAGTCTGTGCCCAGTGTGGTTGGGGTACAATCTGTGCCCAGTGTGGTTGAGGTACAGTCAATGCCCAGTGTGGTTGGGGTACAGTCAATGCCCAGTGTGGTTGGGGTACAGTCTGTGCTCAGTGTGGTTGGGATACAGTCAATGCCCAGTGTGGTTGGGGACAGTCTGTGCCCAGTGTGGTTGGGGACAGTCTGTGCCCAGTGTGGTTGGGGTACAGTCAATGCCCAGTGTGGGTGGGGTACAGTCTGTGCCCAGTGTGGTTGGGGTACAGTCTGTGCCCAGTGTTTGGGTACAGTCTGTGCCCAGTGTTTGGGTACAGTCTGTGCCCAGTGTGGTTGGGGGACAGTCAGTGCCCAGTGTAGTTGGGGTACAGTCTGTGCCCAGTGTTTGGGTACAGTCTGTGCCCAGTGTTTGGGTACAGTCTGTGCCCAGTGTGGTTGGGTACAGTCTGTGCCCAGTGTGGTTGGGGTACAGTCGATTCCCAGTGTGTTTGGGGACAGTCTGTGCCCAGTGTGGTTGGGGTACAGTCGATGCCCAGTGTGTTTGGGAACAGTCTGTGCCCAGTGTGGCTGGGGTACAGTCGATGCCCAGTGTGGTTGGGGGGAAGTCTGTGCCCAGTGTGGTTGGGGTACAGTCTGTGCCCAGTGTGGTTGGGGGACAGTCGCTGCCCAGTGTGGTTGGGGTACAGTCTGTGCCCAGTGTGGTTGGGGTACAGTCTGTGCCCAGTGTTGTTGGGTACAGTCTGTGCCCAGTGTGGTCGGGGTACAGTCTGTGCCCAGGGTGGTCGGGGTACAGTCTGTGCCCAGTGTGGTTGGGGTACAGTCAATGCCCAGTGTGGTTGGGGTACAGTCTGTGCCCAGTGTGGTTGGGGTACAGTCAATGGCCAGTGTGGTTGGGATACAGTCAATGCCCAGTGTGGTTGGGGTACAGTCAGTGCCCAGTGTGATTGGGGTACAGTCAGTGCCCAGTGTGGTTGGGGTACAGTATATGCCCAGTGTGGTTGGGGTACAGTCTGTGCCCAGTGTGGTTGGGGTACAGTATGTGCCCAGTGTGGATGGGGTACAGTCACTGCCCAGTGTGGTTGGGGTACAGTCTGTGCCCAGTGTGGTAGGGGTACAGTCAGTGCCCAGTGTGGTCGGGGTACAGTCTGTGTCCAGTGTGGTTGGGGTACAGTCTGTGCCCAGTGTGGTAGGGGTACAGTCTGTGCCCAGTGTGGTAGGGGTACAGTCAATGCCCAGTGTGGTTGGGATACAGTCTGTGCCCAGTGTGGTTGGGGTACAGTCTGTGCCCAGTGTGGTTGGGGTACAGTCTGTGCCCATTGTGGTTGGGGTACAGTCAATGCCCAGTGTAGTTGGGGTACAGTCTGTGCCCAGTGTGGTCGGGTACAGTCTGTGCACAGTGTGGTTGGGGTACTGTCAGTGCCCAGTGTGGTTGGGTTACAGTCTGTGCCCAGTGTGGTTGGGGTACAGTCTGTGCCCAGTGTGGTTGGGTACAATCTGTGCCCAGTGTGGTTGGGGTACAGTCGATGCCCAGTGTGGTTGGGGTACAGTCGATGCCCAGTGTGGTTGGGGTACAGTCAGTGCCCAGTGTGGTTGGGGACAGTCTGTGCCCAGTGTGGTTGGGGTACAGTCTGTGGCCAGTGTGGTTGGGGTACAGTCTGTGCCCAGTGTGGTAGGGGTACAGTCAGTACCCAGTGTGGTTGGGGTACAGTCAGTGCCCAGTGTGGTTGGGGTACAGTCAGTGTCCAGTGTGTTTGGGGTACAGTCTGTGCCCAGTGTGGTTGGGGACAGTCTGTGCCCAGTGTGGTTGGGGTACAGTCTGTGCCCAGTGTGGTTGGGGTACAGTCTGTGCCCAGTGTGGTTGGGGTACAGTCTGTGCCCAGTGTGGTTGGGTACAGTCTGTGCCCAGTGTGTTTGGTGTGCAGTCAGTGCCCAGTGTGGTTGGGGTACAGTCTGTGCCCAGTGTGGTTGGGGTACAGTCTGTGCCCAGTGTGGTTGGGGTACAGTCTGTGCCCAGCGTGGTTGGGGTACAGTCTGTGCCCAGGGTTGTTGGGTACAGTCTGTGCCCAGTGTGGTCGGGGTACAGTCTGTGCCCAGTGTGGTCGGGGTACAGTCTGTGCCCAGTGTGGTTGGGGTACAGTCTGTGCCCAGTGTGGTTGGGGTACAGTCTGTGCCCAGTGTTGTTGGGTACAGTCTGTGCCCAGTGTGGTTGGGGTACAGTCAATGCCCACTGTGGTTGGGGTACAGTCAGTGCTCAGTGTGGTTGGGATACAGTCAATGCCCAGTGTGGTTGGGGACAGTCTGTGCCCAGTGTGGTTGGGTACAGTCTGTGCCCAGTGTTTGGGTACAGTCTGTGCCCAGTGTGGTTGGGGTACAGTCTGTGCCCAGTGTTTGGGTACAGTCTGTGTCCAGTGTGGTTGGGGGACAGTCAGTGCCCAGTGTGGTTGGGTGCAGTCTGTGCCCAGTGTGGTTGGGTACAGTCTGTGCCCAGTGTGGTTGGGTACAGTCTGTGCCCAGTGTGGTTGGGTACAGTCTGTGCCCAGTGTGGTTGGGGTACAGTCAGTGCCCAGTGTGGTTGGGGTACAGTCAATGCCCAGTGTGGTTGGGGTACAGTCAATGCCCAGTGTGGTTGGGGTACAGTCAATGCCCAGTGTGGTTGGGGGACAGTCAGTGCCCAGTGTGGTTGGGGGACAGTCTGTGCCCAGTGTAGTTGGGCTACAGTCTGTGCCCAGTGTTTGGGGTACAGTCTGTGCCCAGTGTTTGGGGTACAGTCTGTGCCCAGTGTTTGGGGTACAGTCTGTGCCCAGTGTTTGGGGTACAGTCTGTGCCCAGTGTGTTTGGGGCACAGTCTGCGCCCAGTGTGTTTGGGGTACAGTCTGTGCCCAGTGTGTTTGGGGTACAGTCTGCGCCCAGTGTGTTTGGGGTACAGTCTGTGCCCAGTGTTGTTGGGGGACAGTCAGTGCCCAGTGTAGTTGGGGTACAGTCTGTGCCCAGTGTTTGGGTACAGTCTGTGCCCAGTGTTTGGGTACAGTCTGTGCCCAGTGTGGTTGGGGTACAGTCGATTCCCAGTGTGTTTGGGGACAGTCTGTGCCCAGTGTGGTTGGGGTACAGTCGATGACCAGTGTGTTTGGGAACAGTCTGTGCCCAGTGTGGTTGGGGTACAGTCGATGCCCAGTGTGGTTGGGGGGGACAGTCGATGCCCAGTGTGGTTGGGGGGACAGTCTGTGCCCAGTGTGGTTGGGGTACAGTCTGTGCCCAGTGTGGTTGGGGGACAGTCGATGCCCAGTGTGGTTGGGGTACAGTCTGTACCCAGTGTGGTTGGGGGACAGTCCATGCCCAGTGTGGTTGGGGTACAGTCTGTGCCCAGTGTGGTTGGGGTACAGTCAATGGCCAGTGTGGTTGGGATACAGTCAATGCCCAGTGTGGTTGGGGACAGTCTGTGCCCAGTGTGGTTGGGGTACAGTCAATGCCCAGTGTGGTTGGGGACAGTCTGTGCCCAGTGTGGTTGGGGACAGTCTGTGCCCAGTGTGGTTGGGGTACAGTCAATGCCCAGGGTGGTTGGGGACAGTCTGTGCCCAGTGTGGTTGGGGTACAGTCTGTGCCCAGTGTGGGTGGGTTACAGTCAGTGCCCAGTGTGGGTGGGGTACAGTCAATTCCCAGTGTGGTTGGGGTACAGTCAGTGCTCAGTGTGGTTGGGGTACAGTATGTGCCCAGTGTGATTGGGGTACAGTCAATGCCCAGTGTGGTTGGGGTACAGTCAGTGCCCAGTGTGGTTGGGGTACAGTCAGTGCCCAGTGTGGTTGGGGGTACAGTCAGTGCCCAGTGTGGTTGGGGTACAGTCTGTGCCCAGTGTGTTTGGGGTACAGTCTGTGCCCAGTGTGGTTGGGGTACAGTCTGTGCCCAGTGTGGTTGGGGTACAGTCAGTGCCCAGTGTGGTTGGGGTACAGTCAGTGCCCAGTGTGGTTGGGGTACAGTCAGTGTCCAGTGTGTTTGGGGTACAGTCTGTGCCCAGTGTG
Source organism: Pristiophorus japonicus (assembly GCF_044704955.1). NCBI lineage: Eukaryota > Metazoa > Chordata > Chondrichthyes > Pristiophoridae > Pristiophorus > Pristiophorus japonicus. The sequence continues at coordinate 39,318 of NW_027254614.1, forward strand.
GTTGGGGACAGTCTGTGCCCAGTGTGGTTGGGGTACAGTCTGTGCCCAGTGTGGTTGGGGTACAGTCTGTGCCCAGTGTGGTTGGGTACAGTCTGTGCCCAGTGTGTTTGGTGTGCAGTCAGTGCCCAGTGTGGTTGGGGTACAGTCTGTGCCCAGTGTGGTTGGGTACAGTCAGTGCCCAGTGTGGTTGGGGTACAGTCTGTGCCCAGGGTTGTTGGGGTACAGTCTGTGCCCAGCGTGGTTGGGGTACAGTCTGTGCCCAGGGTTGTTGGGTACAGTCTGTGCCCAGTGTGGTCGGGGTACAGTCTGTGCCCAGTGTGGTCTGGGTACAGTCTGTGCCCAGTGTGGTTGGGGTACAGTCTGTGCCCAGTGTGGTTGGGGTACAGTCTGTGCCCAGTGTTGTTGGGTACAGTCTGTGCCCAGTGTGGTTGGGGTACAGTCAATGCCCACTGTGGTTGGGGTACAGTCAGTGCTCAGTGTGGTTGGGATACAGTCAATGCCCAGTGTGGTTGGGGACAGTCTGTGCCCAGTGTGGTTGGGTACAGTCTGTGCCCAGTGTTTGGGTACAGTCTGTGCCCAGTGTGGTTGGGGTACAGTCTGTGCCCAGTGTTTGGGTACAGTCTGTGCCCAGTGTGGTTGGGGTACAGTCTGTGCCCAGTGTTTGGGTACAGTCTGTGTCCAGTGTGGTTGGGGGACAGTCAGTGCCCAGTGTGGTTGGGTGCAGTCTGTGCCCAGTGTGGTTGGGTACAGTCTGTGCCCAGTGTGGTTGGGTACAGTCTGTGCCCAGTGTGGTTGGGGTACAGTCAGTGCCCAGTGTGGTTGGGGTACAGTCTGTGCCCAGTGTGGTTGGGGTACAGTCAATGCCCAGTGTGGTTGGGGACAGTCTGTGCCCAGTGTGGTTGGGGACAGTCTGTGCCCAGTGTGGTTGGGGTACAGTCAATGCCCAGGGTGGTTGGGGACAGTCTGTGCCCAGTGTGGTTGGGGTACAGTCTGTGCCCAGTGTGGGTGGGTTACAGTCAGTGCCCAGTGTGGGTGGGGTACAGTCAATTCCCAGTGTGGTTGGGGTACAGTCAGTGCTCAGTGTGGTTGGGGTACAGTATGTGCCCAGTGTGATTGGGGTACAGTCAATGCCCAGTGTGGTTGGGGTACAGTCAGTGCCCAGTGTGGTTGGGGTACAGTCAGTGCCCAGTGTGGTTGGGGGTACAGTCAGTGCCCAGTGTGGTTGGGGTACAGTCTGTGCCCAGTGTGTTTGGGGTACAGTCTGTGCCCAGTGTGGTTGGGGTACAGTCTGTGCCCAGTGTGGTTGGGGTACAGTCAGTGCCCAGTGTGGTTGGGGTACAGTCAGTGCCCAGTGTGGTTGGGGTACAGTCAGTGTCCAGTGTGTTTGGGGTACAGTCTGTGCCCAGTGTGGTTGGGGACAGTCTGTGCCCAGTGTGGTTGGGGTACAGTCTGTGCCCAGTGTGGTTGGGGTACAGTCTGTGCCCAGTGTGGTTGGGTACAGTCTGTGCCCAGTGTGTTTGGTGTGCAGTCAGTGCCCAGTGTGGTTGGGGTACAGTCTGTGCCCAGTGTGGTTGGGTACAGTCAGTGCCCAGTGTGGTTGGGGTACAGTCTGTGCCCAGGGTTGTTGGGGTACAGTCTGTGCCCAGCGTGGTTGGGGTACAGTCTGTGCCCAGGGTTGTTGGGTACAGTCTGTGCCCAGTGTGGTCGGGGTACAGTCTGTGCCCAGTGTGGTCTGGGTACAGTCTGTGCCCAGTGTGGTTGGGGTACAGTCTGTGCCCAGTGTGGTTGGGGTACAGTCTGTGCCCAGTGTTGTTGGGTACAGTCTGTGCCCAGTGTGGTTGGGGTACAGTCAATGCCCACTGTGGTTGGGGTACAGTCAGTGCTCAGTGTGGTTGGGATACAGTCAATGCCCAGTGTGGTTGGGGACAGTCTGTGCCCAGTGTGGTTGGGTACAGTCTGTGCCCAGTGTTTGGGTACAGTCTGTGCCCAGTGTGGTTGGGGTACAGTCTGTGCCCAGTGTTTGGGTACAGTCTGTGTCCAGTGTGGTTGGGGGACAGTCAGTGCCCAGTGTGGTTGGGTGCAGTCTGTGCCCAGTGTGGTTGGGTACAGTCTGTGCCCAGTGTGGTTGGGTACAGTCTGTGCCCAGTGTGGTTGGGGTACAGTCAGTGCCCAGTGTGGTTGGGGTACAGTCTGTGCCCAGTGTTTGGGTACAGTCTGTGTCCAGTGTGGTTGGGGGACAGTCAGTGCCCAGTGTGGTTGGGTGCAGTCTGTGCCCAGTGTGGTTGGGTACAGTCTGTGCCCAGTGTGGTTGGGTACAGTCTGTGCCCAGTGTGGTTGGGGTACAGTCAGTGCCCAGTGTGGTTGGGGTACAGTCAATGCCCAGTGTGGTTGGGGTACAGTCAATGCCCAGTGTGGTTGGGGTACAGTCAATGCCCAGTGTGGTTGGGGGACAGTCAGTGCCCAGTGTGGTTGGGGGACAGTCAGTGCCCAGTGTGGTTGGGGGACAGTCAGTGCCCAGTGTAGTTGGGCTACAGTCTGTGCCCAGTGTTTGGGTACAGTCTGTGCCCAGTGTTTGGGGTACAGTCTGTGCCCAGTGTTTGGGGTACAGTCTGTGCCCAGTGTGTTTGGGGCACAGTCTGCGCCCAGTGTGTTTGGGGTACAGTCTGCACCCAGTGCGTTTGGGGTACAGTCTGTGCCCAGTGTGTTTGGGGTACAGTCTGTGCCCAGTGTGGTTGGGGGACAGTCAGTGCCCAGTGTAGTTGGGGTACAGTCTGTGCCCAGTGTTTGGGTACAGTCTGTGCCCAGTGTTTGGGTACAGTCTGTGCCCAGTGTGGTTGGGGTACAGTCGATTCCCAGTGTGTTTGGGGACAGTCTGTGCCCAGTGTGGTTGGGGTACAGTCGATGCCCAGTGTGTTTGGGAACAGTCTGTGCCCAGTGTGGTTGGGGTACAGTCGATGCCCAGTGTGTTTGGGAACAGTCTGTGCCCAGTGTGGTTGGGGTACAGTCGATGCCCAGTGTGGTTGGGGGGGACAGTCGATGCCCAGTGTGGTTGGGGGGACAGTCTGTGCCCAGTGTGGTTGGGGTACAGTCTGTACCCAGTGTGGTTGGGGGACAGTCCGTGCCCAGTGTGGTTGGGGTACAGTCTGTGCCCAGTGTGGTTGGGGTACAGTCAATGGCCAGTGTGGTTGGGATACAGTCAATGCCCAGTGTGGTTGGGGACAGTCTGTGCCCAGTGTGGTTGGGGTACAGTCAATGCCCAGTGTGGTTGGGGACAGTCTGTGCCCAGTGTGGTTGGGGACAGTCTGTGCCCAGTGTGGTTGGGGTACAGTCAATGCCCAGTGTGGTTGGGGACAGTCTGTGCCCAGTGTGGTTGAGGTACAGTCTGTGCCCAGTGTGGGTGGGTTACAGTCAGTGCCCAGTGTGGGTGGGGTACAGTCAATGCCCAGTGTGGTTGGGGTACAGTCAGTGCTCAGTGTGGTTGGGGTACAGTATGTGCCCAGTGTGATTGGGGTACAGTCAATGCCCAGTGTGGTTGGGTTACAGTCTGTGCCCAGTGTGGTTGGGGTACAGTCTGTGCCCAGTGTGGTTGGGGTACAGTCTGTGCCCAGTGTGGTTGGGGTACAGTCTGTGCCCAGTGTGGTTGGGTACAATCTGTGCCCAGTGTGGTTGAGGTACAGTCAATGCCCAGTGTGGTTGGGGTACAGTCAATTCCCAGTGTGGTTGGGGTACAGTCTGTGCTCAGTGTGGTTGGGATACAGTCAATGCCCAGTGTGGTTGGGGACAGTCTCTGCCCAGTGTGGTTGGGGACAGTCTGTGCCCATTGTGGTTGGGGTACAGTCTGTGCCCAGTGTGGTAGGGGTACAGTCAATGCCCAGTGTGGTTGGGGGACAGTCTGTGCCCAGTGTGGTTGGGTACAGTCTGTTCCCAGTGTGGTTGGGGTACTGTCAGTGCCCAGTGTGGTTGGGTTACAGTCTGTGCCCAGTGTGGTTGGGGTACAGTCTGTGCCCAGTGTGGTTGGGGTACAGTCTGTGCCCAGTGTGGTTGGGTACAATCTGTGCCCAGTGTGGTTGAGGTACAGTCAATGCCCAGTGTGGTTGGGGTACAGTCAATTCCCAGTGTGGTTGGGGTACACTCTGTGCTCAGTGTGGTTGGGATACAGTCAATGCCCAGTGTGGTTGGGGACAGTCTGTGCCCAGTGTGGTTGGGGACAGTCTGTGCCCAGTGTGGTTGGGGTACAGTCAATGCCCAGTGTGGGTGGGGTACAGTCTGTGCCCAGTGTGGTTGGGTTACAGTCTGTGCCCAGTGTGGTTGGGTTACAGTCTGTGCCCAGTGTGGTTGGGGTACAGTCAATGCCCAGTGTGGTTGGGGACAGTCTGTGCCCAGTGTGGTTGAGGTACAGTCTGTGCCCAGTGTGGGTGGGTTACAGTCAGTGCCCAGTGTGGGTGGGGTACAGTCAATGCCCAGTGTGGTTGGGGTACAGTCAGTGCTCAGTGTGGTTGGGGTACAGTATGTGCCCAGTGTGATTGGGGTACAGTCAATGCCCAGTGTGGTTGGGTTACAGTCTGTGCCCAGTGTGGTTGGGGTACAGTCTGTGCCCAGTGTGGTTGGGGTACAGTCTGTACCCAGTGTGGTTGGGGTACAGTCTGTGCCCAGTGTGGTTGGGGTACAGTCTGTGCCCAGTGTGGTTGGGGTACAGTCTGTGCCCAGTGTGGTAGGGGTACAGTCAATGCCCAGTGTGGTTGGGGGACAGTCTGTGCCCAGTGTGGTTGGGTACAGTCTGTTCCCAGTGTGGTTGGGGTACTGTCAGTGCCCAGTGTGGTTGGGTTACAGTCTGTGCCCAGTGTGGTTGGGGTACAGTCTGTGCCCAGTGTGGTTGGGGTACAGTCTGTGCCCAGTGTGGTTGGGTACAATCTGTGCCCAGTGTGGTTGAGGTACAGTCAATGCCCAGTGTGGTTGGGGTACAGTCAATGCCCAGTGTGGTTGGGGTACAGTCTGTGCTCAGTGTGGTTGGGATACAGTCAATGCCCAGTGTGGTTGGGGACAGTCTGTGCCCAGTGTGGTTGGGGACAGTCTGTGCCCAGTGTGGTTGGGGTACAGTCAATGCCCAGTGTGGGTGGGGTACAGTCTGTGCCCAGTGTGGTTGGGTTACAGTCTGTGCCCAGTGTGGTTGGGTTACAGTCTGTGCCCAGTGTGGTTGGGGTACAGTCAGTGCCCAGTGTGGTTGGGGTACAGTCAGTGCCCAGTGTGGTTGGGGTACAGTCAATGCCCAGTGTGGTTGGGGTACAGTCAATGCCCAGTGTGGTTGGGGTACAGTCAGTGCTCAGTGTGGTTGGGGATAATCTGTGCCCAGTGTGGTTGGGGACAGTCTGTGCCCAGTGTGTTTGGGGTACAGTCAGTGCCCAGTGTGGTTGGGGACAGTCTGTGCCCAGTGTGCTTGGGGTACATTCTGTGCCCAGTGTGTTTGGGTACAGTCTGTGCCCAGTGTGTTTGGGGTAGTCAGTGCCCAGTGTGGTTGGGGACAGTCTGTGCCCAGTGTGCTTGGGGTACAGTCTGTGCCCAGTGTGGTTGGGGTACAGTCTGTGCCCAGTGTGGTTGGGGTACAGTCAGTGCCCAGTGTGCTTGGGATACAGTCAGTGCCCAGTGTGCTTGGGATACAGTCAATGCCCAGTGTGGTTGGGGACAGTCTGTGCCCAGTGTGGTTGGGGACAGTCAGTGCCCAGTGTGGTTGGGGTACAGTCTGTGCCCAGTGTGGTTGGGGTACAGTCAGTGCCCAGTGAGGTTGGGGTACAGTCAGTGCTCAGTGTGGTTGGGATACAGTCAATGCCCAGTGTGGTTGGGGACAGTCTGTGCCCAGTGTGGTTGGGGACAGTCTGTGCCCAGTGTGTTTGGGGTACAGTCAGTGCCCAGTGTGGTTGGGGACAGTCTGTGCCCAGTGTGGTTGGGGTACAGTCTGTGCCCAGTGTGGTTGGGGTACAGTCTGTGCCCAGTGTGGTTGGGGTACAGTCTGTGCCCAGTGTGTTTGGGGTACAGTCAGTGCCCAGTGTGGTTGGGGTACAGTCAATGCCCAGTGTGGTTGGGTTACATCCTGTGCCCAGTGTGGTAGGGGTACAGTCAATGCCCAGTGTGGTTGGGATACAGTCAGTGCCCAGTGTGGTTGGGGTACAGTCAGTGCCCAGTGTGGTTGGGGTACAGTCAGTGCTCAGTGTGGTTGGGATACAGTCAATGCCCAGTGTGGTTGGGGACAGTCTGTGCCCAGTGTGGTTTATGGTACAGTCAGTGCCCAGTGTGGTTGGGGTACAGTCAGTGCCCAGTGTGGTCGGGGTACAGTCTGTGCCCAGTGTGGTTGGGGTACAGTCTGTGCCCAGTGTGGTTGGGGTACAGTCTGTGCCCAGTGTGTTTGGGGTACAGTCAGTGCCCAGTGTGGTTGGGGTACAGTCAATGCCCAGTGTGGTTGGGGTACATCCTGTGCCCAGTGTGGTAGGGGTACAGTCAATGCCCAGTGTGGTTGGGGTACAGTCAGTGCCCAGTGTGGTTGGGGTACAGTCTGTGCCCAGTGTGGTCGGGGTACAGTCTGTGCCCAGTGTGGTTGGGGTACAGTCTGTACCCAGTGTGGTAGGGGTACAGTCAATGCCCAGTGTGGTTGGGGTACAGTCTGTGTCCAGTGTGGTTGGGGTACAGTCTGTGCCCAGTGTGGTTGGGGTACAGTCTGTGCCCAGCGTGGTTGGGGTACAGTCTGTGCCCAGGGTTGTTGGGTACAGTCTGTGCCCAGTGTGGTCGGGGTACAGTCTGTGCCCAGTGTGGTCGGGGTACAGTCTGTGCCCAGTGTGGTTGGGGTACAGTCTGTGCCCAGTGTGGTTGGGGTACAGTCTGTGCCCAGTGTTGTTGGGTACAGTCTGTGCCCAGTGTGGTTGGGGTACAGTCAATGCCCACTGTGGTTGGGGTACAGTCAGTGCTCAGTGTGGTTGGGATACAGTCAATGCCCAGTGTGGTTGGGGACAGTCTGTGCCCAGTGTGGTTGGGTACAGTCTGTGCCCAGTGTTTGGGTACAGTCTGTGCCCAGTGTGGTTGGGGTACAGTCTGTGCCCAGTGTTTGGGTACAGTCTGTGTCCAGTGTGGTTGGGGGACAGTCAGTGCCCAGTGTGGTTGGGTGCAGTCTGTGCCCAGTGTGGTTGGGTACAGTCTGTGCCCAGTGTGGTTGGGTACAGTCTGTGCCCAGTGTGGTTGGGGTACAGTCAATGCCCAGTGTGGTTGGGGTACAGTCAATGCCCAGTGTGGTTGGGGTACAGTCAATGCCCAGTGTGGTTGGGGGACAGTCAGTGCCCAGTGTGGTTGGGGGACAGTCTGTGCCCAGTGTAGTTGGGCTACAGTCTGTGCCCAGTGTTTGGGGTACAGTCTGTGCCCAGTGTTTGGGGTACAGTCTGTGCCCAGTGTTTGGGGTACAGTCTGTGCCCAGTGTTTGGGGTACAGTCTGTGCCCAGTGTGTTTGGGGCACAGTCTGCGCCCAGTGTGTTTGGGGTACAGTCTGCACCCAGTGCGTTTGGGGTACAGTCTGCGCCCAGTGTGTTTGGGGTACAGTCTGTGCCCAGTGTTGTTGGGGGACAGTCAGTGCCCAGTGTAGTTGGGGTACAGTCTGTGCCCAGTGTTTGGGTACAGTCTGTGCCCAGTGTTTGGGTACAGTCTGTGCCCAGTGTGGTTGGGGTACAGTCGATTCCCAGTGTGTTTGGGGACAGTCTGTGCCCAGTGTGGTTGGGGTACAGTCGATGACCAGTGTGTTTGGGAACAGTCTGTGCCCAGTGTGGTTGGGGTACAGTCGATGCCCAGTGTGGTTGGGGGGGACAGTCGATGCCCAGTGTGGTTGGGGGGACAGTCTGTGCCCAGTGTGGTTGGGGTACAGTCTGTGCCCAGTGTGGTTGGGGGACAGTCGATGCCCAGTGTGGTTGGGGTACAGTCTGTACCCAGTGTGGTTGGGGGACAGTCCGTGCCCAGTGTGGTTGGGGTACAGTCTGTGCCCAGTGTGGTTGGGGTACAGTCAATGGCCAGTGTGGTTGGGATACAGTCAATGCCCAGTGTGGTTGGGGACAGTCTGTGCCCAGTGTGGTTGGGGTACAGTCAATGCCCAGTGTGGTTGGGGACAGTCTGTGCCCAGTGTGGTTGGGGACAGTCTGTGCCCAGTGTGGTTGGGGTACAGTCAATGCCCAGTGTGGTTGGGGACAGTCTGTGCCCAGTGTGGTTGGGGTACAGTCTGTGCCCAGTGTGGGTGGGTTACAGTCAGTGCCCAGTGTGGGTGGGGTACAGTCAATGCCCAGTGTGGTTGGGGTACAGTCAGTGCTCAGTGTGGTTGGGGTACAGTATGTGCCCAGTGTGATTGGGGTACAGTCAATGCCCAGTGTGGTTGGGGTACAGTCAGTGCCCAGTGTGGTTGGGGTACAGTCAGTGCCCAGTGTGGTTGGGGGTACAGTCAGTGCCCAGTGTGGTTGGGGTACAGTCTGTGCCCAGTGTGTTTGGGGTACAGTCTGTGCCCAGTGTGGTTGGGGTACAGTCTGTGCCCAGTGTGGTTGGGGTACAGTCAGTGCCCAGTGTGGTTGGGGTACAGTCAGTGCCCAGTGTGGTTGGGGTACAGTCAGTGTCCAGTGTGTTTGGGGTACAGTCTGTGCCCAGTGTGGTTGGGGACAGTCTGTGCCCAGTGTGGTTGGGGTACAGTCTGTGCCCAGTGTGGTTGGGGTACAGTCTGTGCCCAGTGTGGTTGGGTACAGTCTGTGCCCAGTGTGTTTGGTGTGCAGTCAGTGCCCAGTGTGGTTGGGGTACAGTCTGTGCCCAGTGTGGTTGGGTACAGTCAGTGCCCAGTGTGGTTGGGGTACAGTCTGTGCCCAGGGTTGTTGGGGTACAGTCTGTGCCCAGCGTGGTTGGGGTACAGTCTGTGCCCAGGGTTGTTGGGTACAGTCTGTGCCCAGTGTGGTCGGGGTACAGTCTGTGCCCAGTGTGGTCTGGGTACAGTCTGTGCCCAGTGTGGTTGGGGTACAGTCTGTGCCCAGTGTGGTTGGGGTACAGTCTGTGCCCAGTGTTGTTGGGTACAGTCTGTGCCCAGTGTGGTTGGGGTACAGTCAATGCCCACTGTGGTTGGGGTACAGTCAGTGCTCAGTGTGGTTGGGATACAGTCAATGCCCAGTGTGGTTGGGGACAGTCTGTGCCCAGTGTGGTTGGGTACAGTCTGTGCCCAGTGTTTGGGTACAGTCTGTGCCCAGTGTGGTTGGGGTACAGTCTGTGCCCAGTGTTTGGGTACAGTCTGTGCCCAGTGTGGTTGGGGTACAGTCAATGCCCAGTGTGGTTGGGGGACAGTCAGTGCCCAGTGTGGTTGGGGGACAGTCAGTGCCCAGTGTGGTTGGGGGACAGTCAGTGCCCAGTGTAGTTGGGCTACAGTCTGTGCCCAGTGTTTGGGTACAGTCTGTGCCCAGTGTTTGGGGTACAGTCTGTGCCCAGTGTTTGGGGTACAGTCTGTGCCCAGTGTGTTTGGGGCACAGTCTGCGCCCAGTGTGTTTGGGGTACAGTCTGCACCCAGTGCGTTTGGGGTACAGTCTGCGCCCAGTGTGTTTGGGGTACAGTCTGTGCCCAGTGTGGTTGGGGGACAGTCAGTGCCCAGTGTAGTTGGGGTACAGTCTGTGCCCAGTGTTTGGGTACAGTCTGTGCCCAGTGTTTGGGTACAGTCTGTGCCCAGTGTGGTTGGGGTACAGTCGATTCCCAGTGTGTTTGGGGACAGTCTGTGCCCAGTGTGGTTGGGGTACAGTCGATGCCCAGTGTGTTTGGGAACAGTCTGTGCCCAGTGTGGTTGGGGTACAGTCGATGCCCAGTGTGGTTGGGGGGGACAGTCGATGCCCAGTGTGGTTGGGGGGACAGTCTGGGCCCAGTGTGGTTGGGGGACAGTCCGTGCCCAGTGTGGTTGGGGTACAGTCTGTGCCCAGTGTGGTTGGGGTACAGTCAATGGCCAGTGTGGTTGGGATACAGTCAATGCCCAGTGTGGTTGGGGACAGTCTGTGCCCAGTGTGGTTGGGGTACAGTCAATGCCCAGTGTGGTTGGGGACAGTCTGTGCCCAGTGTGGTTGGGGACAGTCTGTGCCCAGTGTGGTTGGGGTACAGTCAATGCCCAGTGTGGTTGGGGACAGTCTGTGCCCAGTGTGGTTGAGGTACAGTCTGTGCCCAGTGTGGGTGGGTTACAGTCAGTGCCCAGTGTGGGTGGGGTACAGTCAATGCCCAGTGTGGTTGGGGTACAGTCAGTGCTCAATGTGGTTGGGGTACAGTATGTGCCCAGTGTGATTGGGGTACAGTCAATGCCCAGTGTGGTTGGGTTACAGTCTGTGCCCAGTGTGGTTGGGGTACAGTCTGTGCCCAGTGTGGTTGGGGTACAGTCTGTGCCCAGTGTGGTTGGGGTACAGTCTGTGCCCAGTGTGGTTGGGTACAATCTGTGCCCAGTGTGGTTGAGGTACAGTCAATGCCCAGTGTGGTTGGGGTACAGTCAATTCCCAGTGTGGTTGGGGTACAGTCTGTGCTCAGTGTGGTTGGGATACAGTCAATGCCCAGTGTGGTTGGGGACAGTCTCTGCCCAGTGTGGTTGGGGACAGTCTGTGCCCATTGTGGTTGGGGTACAGTCTGTGCCCAGTGTGGTAGGGGTACAGTCAATGCCCAGTGTGGTTGGGGGACAGTCTGTGCCCAGTGTGGTTGGGTACAGTCTGTTCCCAGTGTGGTTGGGGTACTGTCAGTGCCCAGTGTGGTTGGGTTACAGTCTGTGCCCAGTGTGGTTGGGGTACAGTCTGTGCCCAGTGTGGTTGAGGTACAGTCTGTGCCCAGTGTGGTTGGGTACAATCTGTGCCCAGTGTGGTTGAGGTACAGTCAATGCCCAGTGTGGTTGGGGTACAGTCAATTCCCAGTGTGGTTGGGGTACAGTCTGTGCTCAGTGTGGTTGGGATACAGTCAATGCCCAGTGTGGTTGGGGACAGTCTGTGCCCAGTGTGGTTGGGGACAGTCTGTGCCCAGTGTGGTTGGGGTACAGTCAATGCCCAGTGTGGGTGGGGTACAGTCTGTGCCCAGTGTGGTTGGGTTACAGTCTGTGCCCAGTGTGGTTGGGTTACAGTCTGTGCCCAGTGTGGTTGGGGTACAGTCAATGCCCAGTGTGGTTGGGGACAGTCTGTGCCCAGTGTGGTTGAGGTACAGTCTGTGCCCAGTGTGGGTGGGTTACAGTCAGTGCCCAGTGTGGGTGGGGTACAGTCAATGCCCAGTGTGGTTGGGGTACAGTCAGTGCTCAGTGTGGTTGGGGTACAGTATGTGCCCAGTGTGATTGGGGTACAGTCAATGCCCAGTGTGGTTGGGTTACAGTCTGTGCCCAGTGTGGTTGGGGTACAGTCTGTGCCCAGTGTGGTTGGGGTACAGTCTGTACCCAGTGTGGTTGGGGTACAGTCTGTGCCCAGTGTGGTTGGGGTACAGTCTGTGCCCATTGTGGTTGGGGTACAGTCTGTGCCCAGTGTGGTAGGGGTACAGTCAATGCCCAGTGTGGTTGGGGGACAGTCTGTGCCCAGTGTGGTTGGGTACAGTCTGTTCCCAGTGTGGTTGGGGTACTGTCAGTGCCCAGTGTGGTTGGGTTACAGTCTGTGCCCAGTGTGGTTGGGGTACAGTCTGTGCCCAGTGTGGTTGGGGTACAGTCTGTGCCCAGTGTGGTTGGGTACAATCTGTGCCCAGTGTGGTTGAGGTACAGTCAATGCCCAGTGTGGTTGGGGTACAGTCAATGCCCAGTGTGGTTGGGGTACAGTCTGTGCTCAGTGTGGTTGGGGTACAGTCTGTGCTCAGTGTGGTTGGGGACAGTCTGTGCCCAGTGTGGTTGGGGACAGTCTGTGCCCAGTGTGGTTGGGGTACAGTCAATGCCCAGTGTGGGTGGGGTACAGTCTGTGCCCAGTGTGGTTGGGTTACAGTCTGTGCCCAGTGTGGTTGGGTTACAGTCTGTGCCCAGTGTGGTTGGGGTACAGTCAGTGCCCAGTGTGGTTGGGGTACAGTCAGTGCCCAGTGTGGTTGGGGTACAGTCAGTGCCCAGTGTGGTTGGGGTACAGTCAGTGCCCAGTGTGGTTGGGGTACAGTCAGTGCTCAGTGTGGTTGGGGATAATCTGTGCCCAGTGTGGTTGGGGACAGTCTGTGCCCAGTGTGTTTGGGGTACAGTCAGTGCCCAGTGTGGTTGGGGACAGTCTGTGCCCAGTGTGCTTGGGGTACATTCTGTGCCCAGTGTGTTTGGGTACAGTCTGTGCCCAGTGTGTTTGGGGTAGTCAGTGCCCAGTGTGGTTGGGGACAGTCTGTGCCCAGTGTGCTTGGGGTACAGTCTGTGCCCAGTGTGGTTGGGGTACAGTCTGTGCCCAGTGTGGTTGGGGTACAGTCAGTGCCCAGTGTGCTTGGGATACAGTCAGTGCCCAGTGTGCTTGGGATACAGTCAATGCCCAGTGTGGTTGGGGACAGTCTGTGCCCAGTGTGGTTGGGGACAGTCAGTGCCCAGTGTGGTTGGGGTACAGTCTGTGCCCAGTGTGGTTGGGGTACAGTCAGTGCCCAGTGAGGTTGGGGTACAGTCAGTGCTCAGTGTGGTTGGGATACAGTCAATGCCCAGTGTGGTTGGGGACAGTCTGTGCCCAGTGTGGTTGGGGACAGTCTGTGCCCAGTGTGTTTGGGGTACAGTCAGTGCCCAGTGTGGTTGGGGACAGTCTGTGCCCAGTGTGGTTGGGGGACAGTCTGTGCCCAGTGTGGTTGGGGTACAGTCTGTGCCCAGTGTGGTTGGGGTACAGTCTGTGCCCAGTGTGTTTGGGGTACAGTCAGTGCCCAGTGTGGTTAGGGTACAGTCAATGCCCAGTGTGGTTGGGTTACATCCTGTGCCCAGTGTGGTAGGGGTACAGTCAATGCCCAGTGTGGTTGGGGTACAGTCAGTGCCCAGTGTGGTTGGGGTACAGTCAGTGCCCAGTGTGGTTGGGGTACAGTCAGTGCTCAGTGTGGTTGGGATACAGTCATTGCCCAGTGTGGTTGGGGACAGTCTGTGCCCAGTGTGGTTTATGGTACAGTCAGTGCCCAGTGTGGTTGGGGTACAGTCAGTGCCCAGTGTGGTCGGGGTACAGTCTGTGCCCAGTGTGGTTGGGGTACAGTCTGTGCCCAGTGTGGTTGGGGTACAGTCTGTGCCCAGTGTGTTTGGGGTACAGTCAGTGCCCAGTGTGGTTGGGGTACAGTCAATGCCCAGTGTGGTTGGGGTACATCCTGTGCCCAGTGTGGTAGGGGTACAGTCAATGCCCAGTGTGGTTGGGGTACAGTCAGTGCCCAGTGTGGTTGGGGTACAGTCTGTGCCCAGTGTGGTCGGGGTACAGTCTGTGCCCAGTGTGGTTGGGGTACAGTCTGTACCCAGTGTGGTAGGGGTACAGTCAATGCCCAGTGTGGTTGGGGTACAGTCTGTGTCCAGTGTGGTTGGGGTACAGTCTGTGCCCAGTGTGGTTGGGGTACAGTCTGTGCCCAGCGTGGTTGGGGTACAGTCTGTGCCCAGGGTTGTTGGGTACAGTCTGTGCCCAGTGTGGTCGGGGTACAGTCTGTGCCCAGTGTGGTCGGGGTACAGTCTGTGCCCAGTGTGGTCGGGGTACAGTCTGTGCCCAGTGTGGTTGGGGTACAGTCTGTGCCCAGTGTGGTTGGGGTACAGTCTGTGCCCAGTGTTGTTGGGTACAGTCTGTGCCCAGTGTGGTTGGGGTACAGTCAATGCCCACTGTGGTTGGGGTACAGTCAGTGCTCAGTGTGGTTGGGATACAGTCAATGCCCAGTGTGGTTGGGGACAGTCTGTGCCCAGTGTGGTTGGGTACAGTCTGTGCCCAGTGTTTGGGTACAGTCTGTGCCCAGTGTGGTTGGGGTACAGTCTGTGCCCAGTGTTTGGGTACAGTCTGTGTCCAGTGTGGTTGGGGGACAGTCAGTGCCCAGTGTGGTTGGGTGCAGTCTGTGCCCAGTGTGGTTGGGTACAGTCTGTGCCCAGTGTGGTTGGGTACAGTCTGTGCCCAGTGTGGTTGGGGTACAGTCAGTGCCCAGTGTGGTTGGGGTACAGTCAATGCCCAGTGTGGTTGGGGTACAGTCAATGCCCAGTGTGGTTGGGGTACAGTCAATGCCCAGTGTGGTTGGGGGACAGTCAGTGCCCAGTGTGGTTGGGGGACAGTCTGTGCCCAGTGTAGTTGGGCTACAGTCTGTGCCCAGTGTTTAGGGTACAGTCTGTGCCCAGTGTTTGGGGTACAGTCTGTGCCCAGTGTTTGGGGTACAGTCTGTGCCCAGTGTTTGGGGTACAGTCTGTGCCCAGTGTGTTTGGGGCACAGTCTGCGCCCAGTGTGTTTGGGGTACAGTCTGCACCCAGTGCGTTTGGGGTACAGTCTGCGCCCAGTGTGTTTGGGGTACAGTCTGTGCCCAGTGTTGTTGGGGGACAGTCAGTGCCCAGTGTAGTTGGGGTACAGTCTGTGCCCAGTGTTTGGGTACAGTCTGTGCCCAGTGTTTGGGTACAGTCTGTGCCCAGTGTGGTTGGGGTACAGTCGATTCCCAGTGTGTTTGGGGACAGTCTGTGCCCAGTGTGGTTGGGGTACAGTCGATGACCAGTGTGTTTGGGAACAGTCTGTGCCCAGTGTGGTTGGGGTACAGTCGATGCCCAGTGTGGTTGGGGGGGACAGTCGATGCCCAGTGTGGTTGGGGGGACAGTCTGTGCCCAGTGTGGTTGGGGTACAGTCTGTGCCCAGTGTGGTTGGGGGACAGTCGATGCCCAGTGTGGTTGGGGTACAGTCTGTACCCAGTGTGGTTGGGGGACAGTCCATGCCCAGTGTGGTTGGGGTACAGTCTGTGCCCAGTGTGGTTGGGGTACAGTCAATGGCCAGTGTGGTTGGGATACAGTCAATGCCCAGTGTGGTTGGGGACAGTCTGTGCCCAGTGTGGTTGGGGTACAGTCAATGCCCAGTGTGGTTGGGGACAGTCTGTGCCCAGTGTGGTTGGGGACAGTCTGTGCCCAGTGTGGTTGGGGTACAGTCAATGCCCAGTGTGGTTGGGGACAGTCTGTGCCCAGTGTGGTTGGGGTACAGTCTGTGCCCAGTGTGGGTGGGTTACAGTCAGTGCCCAGTGTGGGTGGGGTACAGTCAATGCCCAGTGTGGTTGGGGTACAGTCAGTGCTCAGTGTGGTTGGGGTACAGTATGTGCCCAGTGTGATTGGGGTACAGTCAATGCCCAGTGTGGTTGGGGTACAGTCAGTGCCCAGTGTGGTTGGGGTACAGTCAGTGCCCAGTGTGGTTGGGGGTACAGTCAGTGCCCAGTGTGGTTGGGGTACAGTCTGTGCCCAGTGTGTTTGGGGTACAGGCTGTGCCCAGTGTGGTTGGGGTACAGTCTGTGCCCAGTGTGGTTGGGGTACAGTCAGTGCCCAGTGTGGTTGGGGTACAGTCAGTGCCCAGTGTGGTTGGGGTACAGTCAGTGTCCAGTGTGTTTGGGGTACAGTCTGTGCCCAGTGTGGTTGGGGACAGTCTGTGCCCAGTGTGGTTGGGGTACAGTCTGTGCCCAGTGTGGTTGGGGTACAGTCTGTGCCCAGTGTGGTTGGGGTACAGTCTGTGCCCAGTGTGTTTGGTGTGCAGTCAGTGCCCAGTGTGGTTGGGGTACAGTCTGTGCCCAGTGTGGTTGGGTACAGTCAGTGCCCAGTGTGGGTGGGGTACAGTCTGTGCCCAGGGTTGTTGGGGTACAGTCTGTGCCCAGCGTGGTTGGGGTACAGTCTGTGCCCAGGGTTGTTGGGTACAGTCTGTGCCCAGTGTGGTCGGGGTACAGTCTGTGCCCAGTGTGGTCTGGGTACAGTCTGTGCCCAGTGTGGTTGGGGTACAGTCTGTGCCCAGTGTGGTTGGGGTACAGTCTGTGCCCAGTGTTGTTGGGTACAGTCTGTGCCCAGTGTGGTTGGGGTACAGTCAATGCCCACTGTGGTTGGGGTACAGTCAGTGCTCAGTGTGGTTGGGATACAGTCAATGCCCAGTGTGGTTGGGGACAGTCTGTGCCCAGTGTGGTTGGGTACAGTCTGTGCCCAGTGTTTGGGTACAGTCTGTGCCCAGTGTGGTTGGGGTACAGTCTGTGCCCAGTGTTTGGGTACAGTCTGTGTCCAGTGTGGTTGGGGGACAGTCAGTGCCCAGTGTGGTTGGGTGCAGTCTGTGCCCAGTGTGGTTGGGTACAGTCTGTGCCCAGTGTGGTTGGGTACAGTCTGTGCCCAGTGTGGTTGGGGTACAGTCAGTGCCCAGTGTGGTTGGGGTACAGTCAATGCCCAGTGTGGTTGGGGTACAGTCAATGCCCAGTGTGGTTGGGGTACAGTCAATGCCCAGTGTGGTTGGGGGACAGTCAGTGCCCAGTGTGGTTGGGGGACAGTCAGTGCCCAGTGTGGTTGGGGGACAGTCAGTGCCCAGTGTAGTTGGGCTACAGTCTGTGCCCAGTGTTTGGGTACAGTCTGTGCCCAGTGTTTGGGGTACAGTCTGTGCCCAGTGTTTGGGGTACAGTCTGTGCCCAGTGTGTTTGGGGCACAGTCTGCGCCCAGTGTGTTTGGGGTACAGTCTGCACCCAGTGCGTTTGGGGTACAGTCTGCGCCCAGTGTGTTTGGGGTACAGTCTGTGCCCAGTGTGGTTGGGGGACAGTCAGTGCCCAGTGTAGTTGGGGTACAGTCTGTGCCCAGTGTTTGGGTACAGTCTGTGCCCAGTGTTTGGGTACAGTCTGTGCCCAGTGTGGTTGGGGTACAGTCGATTCCCAGTGTGTTTGGGGACAGTCTGTGCCCAGTGTGGTTGGGGTACAGTCGATGCCCAGTGTGTTTGGGAACAGTCTGTGCCCAGTGTGGTTGGGGTACAGTCGATGCCCAGTGTGTTTGGGAACAGTCTGTGCCCAGTGTGGTTGGGGTACAGTCGATGCCCAGTGTGGTTGGGGGGGACAGTCGATGCCCAGTGTGGTTGGGGGGACAGTCTGTGCCCAGTGTGGTTGGGGTACAGTCTGTACCCAGTGTGGTTGGGGGACAGTCCGTGCCCAGTGTGGTTGGGGTACAGTCTGTGCCCAGTGTGGTTGGGGTACAGTCAATGGCCAGTGTGGTTGGGATACAGTCAATGCCCAGTGTGGTTGGGGACAGTCTGTGCCCAGTGTGGTTGGGGTACAGTCAATGCCCAGTGTGGTTGGGGACAGTCTGTGCCCAGTGTGGTTGGGGACAGTCTGTGCCCAGTGTGGTTGGGGTACCGTCAATGCCCAGTGTGGTTGGGGACAGTCTGTGCCCAGTGTGGTTGAGGTACAGTCTGTGCCCAGTGTGGGTGGGTTACAGTCAGTGCCCAGTGTGGGTGGGGTACAGTCAATGCCCAGTGTGGTTGGGGTACAGTCAGTGCTCAATGTGGTTGGGGTACAGTATGTGCCCAGTGTGATTGGGGTACAGTCAATGCCCAGTGTGGTTGGGTTACAGTCTGTGCCCAGTGTGGTTGGGGTACAGTCTGTGCCCAGTGTGGTTGGGGTACAGTCTGTGCCCAGTGTGGTTGGGGTACAGTCTGTGCCCAGTGTGGTTGGGTACAATCTGTGCCCAGTGTGGTTGAGGTACAGTCAATGCCCAGTGTGGTTGGGGTACAGTCAATTCCCAGTGTGGTTGGGGTACAGTCTGTGCTCAGTGTGGTTGGGATACAGTCAATGCCCAGTGTGGTTGGGGACAGTCTCTGCCCAGTGTGGTTGGGGACAGTCTGTGCCCATTGTGGTTGGGGTACAGTCTGTGCCCAGTGTGGTAGGGGTACAGTCAATGCCCAGTGTGGTTGGGGGACAGTCTGTGCCCAGTGTGGTTGGGTACAGTCTGTTCCCAGTGTGGTTGGGGTACTGTCAGTGCCCAGTGTGGTTGGGTTACAGTCTGTGCCCAGTGTGGTTGGGGTACAGTCTGTGCCCAGTGTGGTTGGGGTACAGTCTGTGCCCAGTGTGGTTGGGTACAATCTGTGCCCAGTGTGGTTGAGGTACAGTCAATGCCCAGTGTGGTTGGGGTACAGTCAATTCCCAGTGTGGTTGGGGTACAGTCTGTGCTCAGTGTGGTTGGGATACAGTCAATGCCCAGTGTGGTTGGGGACAGTCTGTGCCCAGTGTGGTTGGGGACAGTCTGTGCCCAGTGTGGTTGGGGTACAGTCAATGCCCAGTG
Organism: Pristiophorus japonicus; assembly: GCF_044704955.1. NCBI lineage: Eukaryota > Metazoa > Chordata > Chondrichthyes > Pristiophoridae > Pristiophorus > Pristiophorus japonicus. The sequence goes on from NW_027254614.1 coordinate 57,496, forward strand.
TGGGTGGGGTACAGTCTGTGCCCAGTGTGGTTGGGTTACAGTCTGTGCCCAGTGTGGTTGGGTTACAGTCTGTGCCCAGTGTGGTTGGGTTACAGTCTGTGCCCAGTGTGGTTGGGGTACAGTCAATGCCCAGTGTGGTTGGGGACAGTCTGTGCCCAGTGTGGTTGAGGTACAGTCTGTGCCCAGTGTGGGTGGGTTACAGTCAGTGCCCAGTGTGGGTGGGGTACAGTCAATGCCCAGTGTGGTTGGGGTACAGTCAGTGCTCAGTGTGGTTGGGGTACAGTATGTGCCCAGTGTGATTGGGGTACAGTCAATGCCCAGTGTGGTTGGGTTACAGTCTGTGCCCAGTGTGGTTGGGGTACAGTCTGTGCCCAGTGTGGTTGGGGTACAGTCTGTACCCAGTGTGGTTGGGGTACAGTCTGTGCCCAGTGTGGTTGGGGTACAGTCTGTGCCCATTGTGGTTGGGGTACAGTCTGTGCCCAGTGTGGTAGGGGTACAGTCAATGCCCAGTGTGGTTGGGGGACAGTCTGTGCCCAGTGTGGTTGGGTACAGTCTGTTCCCAGTGTGGTTGGGGTACTGTCAGTGCCCAGTGTGGTTGGGTTACAGTCTGTGCCCAGTGTGGTTGGGGTACAGTCTGTGCCCAGTGTGGTTGGGGTACAGTCTGTGCCCAGTGTGGTTGGGGTACAGTCTGTGCCCAGTGTGGTTGGGTACAATCTGTGCCCAGTGTGGTTGAGGTACAGTCAATGCCCAGTGTGGTTGGGGTACAGTCAATGCCCAGTGTGGTTGGGGTACAGTCTGTGCTCAGTGTGGTTGGGATACAGTCAATGCCCAGTGTGGTTGGGGACAGTCTGTGCCCAGTGTGGTTGGGGACAGTCTGTGCCCAGTGTGGTTGGGGTACAGTCAATGCCCAGTGTGGGTGGGGTACAGTCTGTGCCCAGTGTGGTTGGGTTACAGTCTGTGCCCAGTGTGGTTGGGTTACAGTCTGTGCCCAGTGTGGTTGGGGTACAGTCAGTGCCCAGTGTGGTTGGGGTACAGTCAGTGCCCAGTGTGGTTGGGGTACAGTCAATGCCCAGTGTGGTTGGGGTACAGTCAATGCCCAGTGTGGTTGGGGTACAGTCAGTGCTCAGTGTGGTTGGGGATAATCTGTGCCCAGTGTGGTTGGGGACAGTCTGTGCCCAGTGTGTTTGGGGTACAGTCAGTGCCCAGTGTGGTTGGGGACAGTCTGTGCCCAGTGTGCTTGGGGTACATTCTGTGCCCAGTGTGTTTGGGTACAGTCTGTGCCCAGTGTGTTTGGGGTAGTCAGTGCCCAGTGTGGTTGGGGACAGTCTGTGCCCAGTGTGCTTGGGGTACAGTCTGTGCCCAGTGTGGTTGGGGTACAGTCTGTGCCCAGTGTGGTTGGGGTACAGTCAGTGCCCAGTGTGCTTGGGATACAGTCAGTGCCCAGTGTGCTTGGGATACAGTCAATGCCCAGTGTGGTTGGGGACAGTCTGTGCCCAGTGTGGTTGGGGACAGTCAGTGCCCAGTGTGGTTGGGGTACAGTCTGTGCCCAGTGTGGTTGGGGTACAGTCAGTGCCCAGTGAGGTTGGGGTACAGTCAGTGCTCAGTGTGGTTGGGATACAGTCAATGCCCAGTGTGGTTGGGGACAGTCTGTGCCCAGTGTGGTGGGGGACAGTCTGTGCCCAGTGTGTTTGGGGTACAGTCAGTGCCCAGTGTGGTTGGGGACAGTCTGTGCCCAGTGTGGTTGGGGTACAGTCTGTGCCCAGTGTGGTTGGGGTACAGTCTGTGCCCAGTGTGGTTGGGGTACAGTCTGTGCCCAGTGTGTTTGGGGTACAGTCAGTGCCCAGTGTGGTTGGGGTACAGTCAATGCCCAGTGTGGTTGGGTTACATCCTGTGCCCAGTGTGGTAGGGGTACAGTCAATGCCCAGTGTGGTTGGGGTACAGTCAGTGCCCAGTGTGGTTGGGGTACAGTCAGTGCCCAGTGTGGTTGGGGTACAGTCAGTGCTCAGTGTGGTTGGGATACAGTCAATGCCCAGTGTGGTTGGGGACAGTCTGTGCCCAGTGTGGTTTATGGTACAGTCAGTGCCCAGTGTGGTTGGGGTACAGTCAGTGCCCAGTGTGGGCGGGGTACAGTCTGTGCCCAGTGTGGTTGGGGTACAGTCTGTGCCCAGTGTGGTTGGGGTACAGTCTGTGCCCAGTGTGTTTGGGGTACAGTCAGTGCCCAGTGTGGTTGGGGTACAGTCAATGCCCAGTGTGGTTGGGGTACATCCTGTGCCCAGTGTGGTAGGGGTACAGTCAATGCCCAGTGTGGTTGGGGTACAGTCAGTGCCCAGTGTGGTTGGGGTACAGTCTGTGCCCAGTGTGGTCGGGGTACAGTCTGTGCCCAGTGTGGTTGGGGTACAGTCTGTGTCCAGTGTGGTTGGGGTACAGTCTGTGCCCAGTGTTGTTGGGGTACAGGCTGTGCCCATTGTGGTTGGGGTACAGTCTGTGCCCAGTGTGGTAGGGGTACAGTCAATGCCCAGTGTGGTTGGGGTACAGTCTGTGCCCAGTGTGGTTGGGTACAGTCTGTGCCCAGTGTGGTTGGGGTACTGTCAGTGCCCAGTGTGGTTGGGTTACAGTCTGTGCCCAGTGTGGTTGGGGTACAGTCTGTGCCCAGTGTGGTTGGGTACAATCTGTGCCCAGTGTGGTTGGGGTACAGTCAATGCCCAGTGTGGTTGGGGTACAGTCGATGCCCAGTGTGGTTGGGGGGACAGTCTGTGCCCAGTGTGGTTGGGGTACAGTCTGTGCCCAGTGTGGTTGGGGGACAGTCGATGCCCAGTTTGGTTGGGGTACAGTCTGTACCCAGTGTGGTTGGGGGACAGTCAATGCCCATTGTGGTTGGGGTACAGTCTGTGCCCAGTGTGGTTGGGGTACAGTCAATGGCCAGTGTGGTTGGAATACAGTCAATGCCCAGTGTGGTTGGGGTACAGTATGTGCCCAGTGTGGTTGGGGTACAGTCAATGGCCAGTGTGGTTGGGATACAGTCAATGCCCAGTGTGGTTGGGGGACAGTATGTGCCCAGTGTGATTGGGGTACAGTCAATGCCCAGTGTGGTTGGGGTACAGTCAGTGCCCAGTGTGTTTGGGGTACAGTCAGTGCCCAGTGATTTGGGGTACAGTCAGTGCCCAGTGTGGTTGGGGACAGCCTGTGCCCAGTGTGGTTGGGGTACAGTCTGTGACCAGTGTGGTTGGGGTACAGTATGTGCCCAGTGTGGTAGGGGTACAGTCAGTGCCCAGTGTGGTTGGGGTACAGTCAGTGCCCAGTGTGGGTGGGGTACAGTCAGTGTCCAGTGTGGTTGGGGTACAGTCTGTGCCCAGTGTGTTTGGGGTACAGTCTGTGCCCAGTGTGGTTGGGGTACAGTCTGTGCCCAGTGTGGTTGGGGTACAGTCTGTGCCCAGTGTGGTTGGGTACAGTCTGTGCCCAGTGTGTTTGGGGTGCAGTCAGTGCCCAGTGTGGTTGGGGTACAGTCTGTGCCCAGTGTGGTTGGGTACAGTCTGTGCCCAGTGTGGTTGGGGTACAGTCAGTGCCCAGTGTGGTTGGGGTACAGTCTGTGCCCAGTGTGGTTGGGGTACAGTCTGTGCCCAGTGTTGTTGGGTACAGTCTGTGCCCAGTGTTGTTGGGTACAGTCTGTGCCCAGTGTTGTTGGGTACAGTCTGTGCCCAGTGTGGTCGGGGTACAGTCTGTGCCCAGGGTGGTCGGGGTACAGTCTGTGCCCAGTGTGGTTGGGGCACAGTCTGTGCCCAGTGTGGTTGGGGTACAGTCTGTGCCCAGTGTTGTTGGGGTACAGTCAATGCCCACTGTGGTTGGGGTACAGTCAGTGCTCAGTGTGGTTGGGATACAGTCAATGCCCAGTGTGGTTGGGGACAGTCTGTGCCCAGTGTGGTTGGGTACAGTCTGTGCCCAGTGTTTGGGTACAGTCTGTGCCCAGTGTGGTTGGGGTACAGTCTGTGCCCAGTGTTTGGGTACAGTCTGTGCCCAGTGTGGTTGGGGGACAGTCAGTGCCCAGTGTGGTTGGGGTACAGTCAATGCCCAGTGTGGTTGGGGTACAGTCTGTGCCCAGTGTGGGTGGGTACAGTCTGTGCCCAGTGTGGTTGGGTACAGTCTGTGCCCAGTGTGGTTGGGGTACAGTCAGTGCCCAGTGTGGTTGGGGTACAGTCAATGCCCAGTGTGGTTGGGGTACAGTCAATGCCCAGTGTGGTTGGGGGACAGTCAGTGCCCAGTGTGGTTGGGGGACAGTCAGTGCCCAGTGTAGTTGGGCTACAGTCTGTGCCCAGTGTTTGGGTACAGTCTGTGCCCAGTGTTTGGGGTACAGTCTGTGCCCAGTGTTTGGGGTACAGTCTGTGCCCAGTGTGTTTGGGGCACAGTCTGCGCCCAGTGTGTTTGGGGCACAGTCTGCGCCCAGTGTGTTTGGGGCACAGTCTGCGCCCAGTGTGTTTGGGGTTCAGTCTGCGCCCAGTGTGTTTGGGGTACAGTCTGCGCCCAGTGTGTTTGTTGTACAGTCTGTGCCCAGTGTGGTTGGGGGACAGTCAGTGCCCAGTGTAGTTGGGGTACAGTCTGTGCCCAGTGTTTGGGTACAGTCTGTGCCCAGTGTTTGGGTACAGTCTGTGCCCAGTGTGGTTGGGGTACAGTCGATTCCCAGTGTGTTTGGGGACAGTCTGTGCCCAGTGTGGTTGGGGTACAGTCGATGCCCAGTGTGTTTGGGAACAGTCTGTGCCCAGTGTGGTTGGGGTACAGTCGATGCCCAGTGTGGTTGGGGGGGACAGTCGATGCCCAGTGTGGTTGGGGGGACAGTCTGTGCCCAGTGTGGTTGGGGTACAGTCTGTGCCCAGTGTGGTTGGGGGACAGTCGATGCCCAGTGTGGTTGGGGTACAGTCTGTACCCAGTGTGGTTGGGGGATAGTCAATGCCCAGTGTGGTTGGGCTACAGTCTGTGCCCAGTGTGGTTGGGGTACAGTCAATGGCCAGTGTGGTTGGGATACAGTCAATGCCCAGTGTGGTTGGGGACAGTCTGTGCCCAGTGTGGTTGGGGTACAGTCAATGCCCAGTGTGGTTGGGGACAGTCTGTGCCCAGTGTGGTTGGGGTACAGTCAATGCCCAGTGTGGTTGGGGGACAGTCAGTGCCCAGTGTGGTTGGGGGACAGTCAGTGCCCAGTGTAGTTGGGCTACAGTCTGTGCCCAGTGTTTGGGTACAGTCTGTGCCCAGTGTTTGGGGTACAGTCTGTGCCCAGTGTGTTTGGGGTACAGTCTGCGCCCAGTGTGTTTGGGGTACAGTCTGCGCCCAGTGTGTTTGGGGTACAGTCTGCGCCCAGTGTGTTTGGGGTACAGTCAATGCCCAGTGTGGTTGGGGGACAGTCAGTGCCCAGTGTAGTTGGGGTACAGTCTATGCCCAGTGTTTGGGTACAGTCTGTGCCCAGTGTTTGGGTACAGTCTGTGCCCAGTGTTTGGGTACAGTCTGTGCCCAGTGTGGTTGGGGGACAGTCAGTGCCCAGTGTAGTTGGGGTACAGTCTGTGCCCAGTGTTTGGGTACAGTCTGTGCCCAGTGTTTGGGTACAGTCTGTGCCCAGTGTGGTTGGGTACAGTCTGTGCCCAGTGTGGTTGGGGTACAGTCGATTCCCAGTGTGTTTGGGGACAGTCTGTGCCCAGTGTGGTTGGGGTACAGTCGATGCCCAGTGTGTTTGGGAACAGTCTGTGCCCAGTGTGGCTGGGGTACAGTCGATGCCCAGTGTGGTTGGGGGGAAGTCTGTGCCCAGTGTGGTTGGGGTACAGTCTGTGCCCAGTGTGGTTGGGGGACAGTCGATGCCCAGTGTGGTTGGGGTACAGTCTGTGCCCAGTGTGGTTGGGGTACAGTCTGTGCCCAGTGTTGTTGGGTACAGTCTGTGCCCAGTGTGGTTGGGGTACAGTATGTGCCCAGTGTGGATGGGGTACAGTCACTGCCCAGTGTGGTTGGGGTACAGTCTGTGCCCAGTGTGGTAGGGGTACAGTCAGTGCCCAGTGTGGTCGGGGTACAGTCTGTGCCCAGTGTGGTTGGGGTATAGTCTGTGCCCAGTGTGGTAGGGGTACAGTCTGTGCCCAGTGTGGTAGGGGTACAGTCAATGCCCAGTGTGGTTGGGATACAGCCTGTGCCCAGTGTGGTTGGGGTACAGTCTGTGCCCAGTGTGGTTGGGGTACACTCTGTGCCCATTGTGGTTGGGGTACAGTCAATGCCCAGTGTAGTTGGGGTACAGTCTGTGCCCAGTGTGGTCGGGTACAGTCTGTGCCCAGTGTGGTTGGGGTACTGTCAGTGCCCAGTGTGGTTGGGTTACAGTCTGTGCCCAGTGTGGTTGGGGTACAGTCTGTGCCCAGTGTGGTTGGGTACAATCTGTGCCCAGTGTGGTTGGGGTACAGTCAATGCCCAGTGTGGTTGGGGTACAGTCGATGCCCAGTGTGGTTGGGGTACAGTCAATGAACAGTGTGGTTGGGATACAGTCAATGCCCAGTGTGGTTGGGGTACAGTCGGTGCCCAGTGTGGTGGGGTACAGTCAATGGCCAGTGTGGTTGGGATACAGTCAATGCCCAGTGTGGTTGGGGACAGTCTGTGCCCAGTGTGGTTGGGGTACAGTCAATGCCCAGTGTGGTTGGGGACAGTCTGTGCCCAGTGTGGTTGGGGACAGTCTGTGCCCAGTGTGGTTGGGGTACAGTCTGTGCCCACTGTGGATGGGTTACAGTCAGTGCCCAGTGTGGTAGGGGTACAGTCAATGCCCAGTGTGGTTGGGGTACAGTCAGTGCTGAGTGTGGTTGGGGTACAGTATGTGCCCAGTGTGATTGGGGTACAGTCAATGCCCAGTGTGGTTGGGGTACAGTCAGTGCCCAGTGTGGTTGGGGTACAGTCAGTGCCCAGTGTGGTTGGGGTACAGTCTGTGCCCAGTGTGTTTGGGGTACAGTCTGTGCCCAGTGTGTTTGGGGTACAGTCAGTGCCCAGTGATTTGGGGTACAGTCAGTGCCCAGGGTGGTCGGGGTACAGTCTGTGCCCAGTGTGGTTGGGGTACAGTCAATGCCCAGTGTGGTTGGGGTACAGTCTGTGCCCAGTGTGGTTGGGGTACAGTCAATGGCCAGTGTGGTTGGGATACAGTCAATGCCCAGTGTGGTTGGGGTACAGTCGGTGCCCAGTGTGGTTGGGGTACAGTCAATGGCCAGTGTGGTTGGGATACAGTCAATGCCCAGTGTGGTTGGGGACAGTCTGTGCCCAGTGTGGTTGGGGTACAGTCAATGCCCAGTGTGGTTGGGGACAGTCTGTGCCCAGTGTGGTTGGGGACAGTCTGTGCCCAGTGTGGTTGGGGTACAGTCTGTGCCCACTGTGGGTGGGTTACAGTCAGTGCCCAGTGTGGTAGGGGTACAGTCAATGCCCAGTGTGGTTGGGGTACAGTCAGTGCTCAGTGTGGTTGGGGTACAGTATGTGCCCAGTGTGATTGGGGTACAGTCAATGCCCAGTGTGGTTGGGGTACAGTCAGTGCCCAGTGTGTTTGGGGTACAGTCAGTGCCCAGTGTGGGTGGGGTACAGTCAGTGTCCAGTGTGGTTGGGGTACAGTCTGTGCCCAGTGTGGTTGGGGTACAGTCTGTGCCCAGTGTGGTTGGGTACAGTCTGTGCCCAGTGTGTTTGGGGTGCAGTCAGTGCCCAGTGTGGTTGGGGTACAGTCTGTGCCCAGTGTGGTTGGGTACAGTCTGTGCCCAGTGTTTGGGTACAGTCTGTGCCCAGTGTGGTTGGGGTACAGTCTGTGCCCAGTGTTTGGGTACAGTCTGTGCCCAGTGTGGTTGGGGGACAGTCAGTGCCCAGTGTGGTTGGGGGACAGTCAGTGCCCAGTGTGGTTGGGGTACAGTCAATGCCCAGTGTGGTTGGGGTACAGTCTGTGCCCAGTGTGGGTGGGTACAGTCTGTGCCCAGTGTGGTTGGGTACAGTCTGTGCCCAGTGTGGTTGGGGTACAGTCAGTGCCCAGTGTGGTTCGGGTACAGTCAATGCCCAGTGTGGTTGGGGTACAGTCAATGCCCAGTGTGGTTGGGGGACAGTCAGTGCCCAGTGTGGTTGGGGGACAGTCAGTGCCCAGTGTAGTTGGCCTACAGTCTGTGCCCAGTGTGGTTGGGGACAGTCTGTGCCCAGTGTGGTTGGGTACAGTCTGTGCCCAGTGTTTGGGTACAGTCTGTGCCCAGTGTTGTTGGGTACAGTCTGTGCCCAGTGTTGTTGGGTACAGTCTGTGCCCAGTGTGGTTGGGGTACAGTCTGTGCCCAGGGTGGTCGGGGTACAGTCTGTGCCCAGTGTGGTTGGGGCACAGTCTGTGCCCAGTGTGGTTGGGGTACAGTCTGTGCCCAGTGTTGTTGGGTACAGTCTGTGCCCAGTGTGGTTGGGGTACAGTCAATGCCCACTGTGGTTGGGGTACAGTCAGTGCTCAGTGTGGTTGGGATACAGTCAATGCCCAGTGTGGTTGGGGACAGTCTGTGCCCAGTGTGGTTGGGTACAGTCTGTGCCCAGTGTTTGGGTACAGTCTGTGCCCAGTGTGGTTGGGGTACAGTCTGTGCCCAGTGTTTGGGTACAGTCTGTGCCCAGTGTGGTTGGGGGACAGTCAGTGCCCAGTGTGGTTGGGGTACAGTCAATGCCCAGTGTGGTTGGGGTACAGTCTGTGCCCAGTGTGGTTGGGTACAGTCTGTGCCCAGTGTGGTTGGGTACAGTCTGTGCCCAGTGTGGTTGGGGTACAGTCAGTGCCCAGTGTGGTTGGGGTACAGTCAATGCCCAGTGTGGTTGGGGTACAGTCAATGCCCAGTGTGGTTGGGGGACAGTCAGTGCCCAGTGTGGTTGGGGGACAGTCAGTGCCCAGTGTAGTTGGGCTACAGTCTGTGCCCAGTGTTTGGGTACAGTCTGTGCCCAGTGTTTGGGGTACAGTCTGTGCCCAGTGTGTTTGGGGCACAGTCTGCACCCAGTGTGTTTGGGGTTCAGTCTGTGCCCAGTGTTTGGGTACAGTCTGTGCCCAGTGTGGTTGGGGTACAGTCGATTCCCAGTGTGTTTGGGGACAGTCTGTGCCCAGTGTGGTTGGGGTACAGTCGATGCCCAGTGTGTTTGGGAACAGTCTGTGCCCAGTGTGGTTGGGGTACAGTCGATGCCCAGTGTGGTTGGGGGGGACAGTCGATGCCCAGTGTGGTTGGGGGGACAGTCTGTGCCCAGTGTGGTTGGGGTACAGTCTGTGCCCAGTGTGGTTGGGGGACAGTCGATGCCCAGTGTGGTTGGGGTACAGTCTGTACCCAGTGTGGTTGGGGGATAGTCAATGCCCAGTGTGGTTGGGGTACAGTCTGTGCCCAGTGTGGTTGGGGTACAGTCAATGGCCAGTGTGGTTGGGATACAGTCAATGCCCAGTGTGGTTGGGGACAGTCTGTGCCCAGTGTGGTTGGGGTACAGTCAATGCCCAGTGTGGTTGGGGACAGTCTGTGCCCAGTGTGGTTGGGGTACAGTCAATGCCCAGTGTGGTTGGGGACAGTCTGTGCCCAGTGTGGTTGGGGTACAGTCAATGCCCAGTGTGGTTGGGGTACAGTCAATGCCCAGTGTGGTTGGGGGACAGTCAGTGCCCAGTGTGGTTGGGGGACAGTCAGTGCCCAGTGTAGTTGGGCTACAGTCTGTGCCCAGTGTTTGGGGTACAGTCTGTGCCCAGTGTGTTTGGGGTACAGTCTGCGGCCAGTGTGTTTGGGGTACAGTCTGCGCCCAGTGTGTTTGGGGTACAGTCTGCGCCCAGTGTGTTTGGGGTACAGTCTGCGCCCAGTGTGTTTGGGGTACAGTCAATGCCCAGTGTGGTTGGGGGACAGTCAGTGCCCAGTGTAGTTGGGGTACAGTCTGTGCCCAGTTTTTGGGTACAGTCTGTGCCCAGTGTTTGGGTACAGTCTGTGCCCAGTGTGGTTGGGTACAGTCTGTGCCCAGTGTGGTTGGGGTACAGTCGATTCCCAGTGTGTTTGGGGACAGTCTGTGCCCAGTGTGGTTGGGGTACAGTCGATGCCCAGTGTGTTTGGGAACAGTCTGTGCCCAGTGTGGCTGGGGTACAGTCTGTGCCCAGTGTGGTTGGCGTACAGTCTGTGCCCAGTGTTGTTGGGTACAGTCTGTGCCCAGTGTGGTCGGGGTACAGTCTGTGCCCAGTGTGGTTGGGGGACAGTCAGTGCCCAGTGTGGTTGGGGTACAGTCAATGCCCAGTGTGGTTGGGGTACAGTCTGTGCCCAGTGTGGGTGGGTACAGTCTGTGCCCAGTGTGGTTGGGTACAGTCTGTGCCCAGTGTGGTTGGGGTACAGTCAGTGCCCAGTGTGGTTGGGGTACAGTCTGTACCCAGTGTGGTTGGGGGATAGTCGATGCCCAGTGTGGTTGGGGGGGACAGTCGATGCCCAGTGTGGTTGGGGGGACAGTCTGTGCCCAGTGTGGTTGGGGTACAGTCTGTGCCCAGTGTGGTTGGGGGACAGTCGATGCCCAGTGTGGTTGGGGTACAGTCTGTACCCAGTGTGGTTGGGGGATAGTCAATGCCCAGTGTGGTTGGGCTACAGTCTGTGCCCAGTGTGGTTGGGGTACAGTCAATGGCCAGTGTGGTTGGGATACAGTCAATGCCCAGTGTGGTTGGGGACAGTCTGTGCCCAGTGTGGTTGGGGTACAGTCAATGCCCAGTGTGGTTGGGGACAGTCTGTGCCCAGTGTGGTTGGGGTACAGTCAATGCCCAGTGTGGTTGGGGACAGTCTGTGCCCAGTGTGGTTGGGGTACAGTCAATGCCCAGTGTGGTTGGGGTACAGTCTGTGCCCAGTGTTTGGGGTACAGTCTGTGCCCAGTGTGTTTGGGGTACAGTCTGCGCCCAGTGTGTTTGGGGTACAGTCTGCGCCCAGTGTGTTTGGGGTACAATCTGCGCCCAGTGTGTTTGGGGTACAGTCAATGCCCAGTGTGGTTGGGGGACAGTCAGTGCCCAGTGTAGTTGGGGTACAGTCTGTGCCCAGTGTTTGGGTACAGTCTGTGCCCAGTGTTTGGGTACAGTCTGTGCCCAGTGTTTGGGTACAGTCTGTGCCCAGTGTGGTTGGGGGACAGTCAGTGCCCAGTGTAGTTGGGGTACAGTCTGTGCCCAGTGTTTGGGTACAGTCTGTGCCCAGTGTTTGGGTACAGTCTGTGCCCAGTGTGGTTGGGTACAGTCTGTGCCCAGTGTGGTTGGGGTACAGTCGATTCCCAGTGTGTTTGGGGACAGTCTGTGCCCAGTGTGGTTGGGGTACAGTCGATGCCCAGTGTGTTTGGGAACAGTCTGTGCCCAGTGTGGCTGGGGTACAGTCGATGCCCAGTGTGGTTGGGGGGAAGTCTGTGCCCAGTGTGGTTGGGGTACAGTCTGTGCCCAGTGTGGTTGGGGGACAGTCGATGCCCAGTGTGGTTGGGGTACAGTCTGTGCCCAGTGTGGTTGGGGTACAGTCTGTGCCCAGTGTTGTTGGGTACAGTCTGTGCCCAGTGTGGTCGGGGTACAGTCTGTGCCCAGGGTGGTCGGGGTACAGTCTGTGCCCAGTGTGGTTGGGGTACAGTCAATGCCCAGTGTGGTTGGGGTACAGTCTGTGCCCAGTGTGGTTGGGGTACAGTCAATGGCCAGTGTGGTTGGGATACAGTCAATGCCCAGTGTGGTTGGGGACAGTCTGTGCCCAGTGTGGTTGGGGACAGTCTGTGCCCAGTGTGGTTGGGGTACAGTCAGTGCCCAGTGTGATTGGGGTACAGTCAGTGCCCAGTGTGGTTGGGGTACAGTATATGCCCAGTGTGGTTGGGGTACAGTCTGTGCCCAGTGTGGTTGGGGTACAGTATGTGCCCAGTGTGGATGGGGTACAGTCACTGCCCAGTGTGGTTGGGGTACAGTCTGTGCCCAGTGTGGTAGGGGTACAGTCAGTGCCCAGTGTGGTCGGGGTACAGTCTGTGCCCAGTGTGGTTGGGGTACAGTCTGTGCCCAGTGTGGTTGGGTACAGTCTGTGCCCAGTGTGGTAGGGGTACAGTCAATGCCCAGTGTGGTTGGGATACAGCCTGTGCCCAGTGTGGTTGGGTACAGTCTGTGCCCAGTGTGGTTGGGGTACAGTCAGTGCCCAGTGTGGTTGGGGTACAGTCTGTGCCCAGTGTGGTTGGGGTACAGTCTGTGCCCAGTGTTGTTGGGTACAGTCTGTGCCCAGTGTTGTTGGGTACAGTCTGTGCCCAGTGTTGTTGGGTACAGTCTGTGCCCAGTGTTGTTGGGTACAGTCTGTGCCCAGTGTGGTCGGGGTACAGTCTGTGCCCAGGGTGGTCGGGGTACAGTCTGTGCCCAGTGTGGTTGGGGCACAGTCTGTGCCCAGTGTGGTTGGGGTACAGCCTGTGCCCAGTGTTGTTGGGTACAGTCTGTGCCCAGTGTGGTTGGGGTACAGTCAATGCCCACTGTGGTTGGGGTACAGTCAGTGCTCAGTGTGGTTGGGATACAGTCAATGCCCAGTGTGGTTGGGGACAGTCTGTGCCCAGTGTGGTTGGGTACAGTCTGTGCCCAGTGTTTGGGTACAGCCTGTGCCCAGTGTGGTTGGGGTACAGTCTGTGCCCAGTGTTTGGGTACAGTCTGTGCCCAGTGTGGTTGGGGGACAGTCAGTGCCCAGTGTGGTTGGGGTACAGTCAATGCCCAGTGTGGTTGGGGTACAGTCTGTGCCCAGTGTGGGTGGGTACAGTCTGTGCCCAGTGTGGTTGGGTACAGTCTGTGCCCAGTGTGGTTGGGGTACAGTCAGTGCCCAGTGTGGTTGGGGTACAGTCAATGCCCAGTGTGGTTGGGGTACAGTCAATGCCCAGTGTGGTTGGGGGACAGTCAGTGCCCAGTGTGGTTGGGGGACAGTCAGTGCCCAGTGTAGTTGGGCTACAGTCTGTGCCCAGTGTGGTTGGGGACAGTCTGTGCCCAGTGTGGTTGGGTACAGTCTGTGCCCAGTGTTTGGGTACAGTCTGTGCCCAGTGTTGTTGGGTACAGTCTGTGCCCAGTGTTGTTGGGTACAGTCTGTGCCCAGTGTGGTTGGGGTACAGTCTGTGCCCAGGGTGGTCGGGGTACAGTCTGTGCCCAGTGTGGTTGGGGCACAGTCTGTGCCCAGTGTGGTTGGGGTACAGTCTGTGCCCAGTGTTGTTGGGTACAGTCTGTGCCCAGTGTGGTTGGGGTACAGTCAGTGCTCAGTGTGGTTGGGATACAGTCAATGCCCAGTGTGGTTGGGGACAGTCTGTGCCCAGTGTGGTTGGGTACAGTCTGTGCCCAGTGTTTGGGTACAGTCTGTGCCCAGTGTGGTTGGGGTACAGTCTGTGCCCAGTGTTTGGGTACAGTCTGTGCCCAGTGTGGTTGGGGTACAGTCAATGCCCACTGTGGTTGGGGTACAGTCAGTGCTCAGTGTGGTTGGGATACAGTCAATGCCCAGTGTGGTTGGGGACAGTCTGTGCCCAGTGTGGTTGGGTACAGTCTGTGCCCAGTGTTTGGGTACAGTCTGTGCCCAGTGTGGTTGGGGTACAGTCTGTGCCCAGTGTTTGGGTACAGTCTGTGCCCAGTGTGGTTGGGTACAGTCTGTGCCCAGTGTGGTTGGGGTACAGTCGATTCCCAGTGTGTTTGGGGACAGTCTGTGCCCAGTGTGGTTGGGGTACAGTCGATGCCCAGTGTGTTTGGGAACAGTCTGTGCCCAGTGTGGCTGGGGTACAGTCGATGCCCAGTGTGGTTGGGGGGAAGTCTGTGCCCAGTGTGGTTGGGGTACAGTCTGTGCCCAGTGTGGTTGGGGGACAGTCGATGCCCAGTGTGGTTGGGGTACAGTCTGTGCCCAGTGTGGTTGGGGTACAGTCTGTGCCCAGTGTTGTTGGGTACAGTCTGTGCCCAGTGTGGTTGGGGTACAGTATGTGCCCAGTGTGGATGGGGTACAGTCACTGCCCAGTGTGGTTGGGGTACAGTCTGTGCCCAGTGTGGTAGGGGTACAGTCAGTGCCCAGTGTGGTCGGGGTACAGTCTGTGCCCAGTGTGGTTGGGGTACAGTCTGTGCCCAGTGTGGTAGGGGTACAGTCTGTGCCCAGTGTGCTAGGGGTACAGTCAATGTCCAGTGTGGTTGGGATACAGCCTGTGCCCAGTGTGGTTGGGGTACAGTCTGTGCCCAGTGTGGTTGGGGTACACTCTGTGCCCATTGTGGTTGGGGTACAGTCAATGCCCAGTGTAGTTGGGGTACAGTCTGTGCCCAGTGTGGTCGGGTACAGTCTGTGCCCAGTGTGGTTGGGGTACTGTCAGTGCCCAGTGTGGTTGGGTTACAGTCTGTGCCCAGTGTGGTTGGGGTACAGTCTGTGCCCAGTGTGGTTGGGTACAATCTGTGCCCAGTGTGGTTGGGGTACAGTCAATGCCCAGTGTGGTTGGGGTACAGTCGATGCCCAGTGTGGTTGGGGTACAGTCAATGAACAGTGTGGTTGGGATACAGTCAATGCCCAGTGTGGTTGGGGTACAGTCGGTGCCCAGTGTGGTGGGGTACAGTCAATGGCCAGTGTGGTTGGGATACAGTCAATGCCCAGTGTGGTTGGGGACAGTCTGTGCCCAGTGTGGTTGGGGTACAGTCAATGCCCAGTGTGGTTGGGGACAGTCTGTGCCCAGTGTGGTTGGGGACAGTCTGTGCCCAGTGTGGTTGGGGTACAGTCTGTGCCCACTGTGGATGGGTTACAGTCAGTGCCCAGTGTGGTAGGGGTACAGTCAATGCCCAGTGTGGTTGGGGTACAGTCAGTGCTGAGTGTGGTTGGGGTACAGTATGTGCCCAGTGTGATTGGGGTACAGTCAATGCCCAGTGTGGTTGGGGTACAGTCAGTGCCCAGTGTGGTTGGGGTACAGTCAGTGCCCAGTGTGGTTGGGGTACAGTCAGTGCCCAGTGTGGTTGGGGTACAGTCTGTGCCCAGTGTGTTTGGGGTACAGTCTGTGCCCAGTGTGTTTGGGGTACAGTCAGTGCCCAGTGATTTGGGGTACAGTCAGTGCCCAGGGTGGTCGGGGTACAGTCTGTGCCCAGTGTGGTTGGGGTACAGTCAATGCCCAGTGTGGTTGGGATACAGTCTGTGCCCAGTGTGGTTGGGGTACAGTCAATGGCCAGTGTGGTTGGGATACAGTCAATGCCCAGTGTGGTTGGGGTACAGTCGGTGCCCAGTGTGGTTGGGGTACAGTCAATGGCCAGTGTGGTTGGGATACAGTCAATGCCCAGTGTGGTTGGGGACAGTCTGTGCCCAGTGTGGTTGGGGTACAGTCAATGCCCAGTGTGGTTGGGGACAGTCTGTGCCCAGTGTGGTTGGGGACAGTCTGTGCCCAGTGTGGTTGGGGTACAGTCTGTGCCCACTGTGGGTGGGTTACAGTCAGTGCCCAGTGTGGTAGGGGTACAGTCAATGCCCAGTGTGGTTGGGGTACAGTCAGTGCTCAGTGTGGTTGGGGTACAGTATGTGCCCAGTGTGATTGGGGTACAGTCAATGCCCAGTGTGGTTGGGGTACAGTCAGTGCCCAGTGTGTTTGGGGTACAGTCAGTGCCCAGTGTGGGTGGGGTACAGTCAGTGTCCAGTGTGGTTGGGGTACAGTCTGTGCCCAGTGTGGTTGGGGTACAGTCTGTGCC
The DNA here is from genome assembly GCF_044704955.1 of Pristiophorus japonicus. NCBI lineage: Eukaryota > Metazoa > Chordata > Chondrichthyes > Pristiophoridae > Pristiophorus > Pristiophorus japonicus. The sequence continues at coordinate 73,127 of NW_027254614.1, forward strand.
CAGTGTGTTTGGGGTGCAGTCAGTGCCCAGTGTGGTTGGGGTACAGTCTGTGCCCAGTGTGGTTGGGTACAGTCTGTGCCCAGTGTGGTTGGGGTACAGTCAGTGCCCAGTGTGGTTGGGGTACAGTCTGTGCCCAGTGTGGTTGGGGTACAGTCTGTGCCCAGTGTTGTTGGGTACAGTCTGTGCCCAGTGTTGTTGGGTACAGTCTGTGCCCAGTGTTGTTGGGTACAGTCTGTGCCCAGTGTGGTCGGGGTACAGTCTGTGCCCAGGGTGGTCGGGGTACAGTCTGTGCCCAGTGTGGTTGGGGCACAGTCTGTGCCCAGTGTGGTTGGGGTACAGCCTGTGCCCAGTGTTGTTGGGTACAGTCTGTGCCCAGTGTGGTTGGGGTACAGTCAATGCCCACTGTGGTTGGGGTACAGTCAGTGCTCAGTGTGGTTGGGATACAGTCAATGCCCAGTGTGGTTGGGGACAGTCTGTGCCCAGTGTGGTTGGGTACAGTCTGTGCCCAGTGTTTGGGTACAGTCTGTGCCCAGTGTGGTTGGGGTACAGTCTGTGCCCAGTGTTTGGGTACAGTCTGTGCCCAGTGTGGTTGGGGGACAGTCAGTGCCCAGTGTGGTTGGGGGACAGTCAGTGCCCAGTGTGGTTGGGGTACAGTCAATGCCCAGTGTGGTTGGGGTACAGTCTGTGCCCAGTGTGGGTGGGTACAGTCTGTGCCCAGTGTGGTTGGGTACAGTCTGTGCCCAGTGTGGTTGGGGTACAGTCAGTGCCCAGTGTGGTTGGGGTACAGTCAATGCCCAGTGTGGTTGGGGTACAGTCAATGCCCAGTGTGGTTGGGGGACAGTCAGTGCCCAGTGTGGTTGGGGGACAGTCAGTGCCCAGTGTAGTTGGGCTACAGTCTGTGCCCAGTGTGGTTGGGGACAGTCTGTGCCCAGTGTGGTTGGGTACAGTCTGTGCCCAGTGTTTGGGTACAGTCTGTGCCCAGTGTTGTTGGGTACAGTCTGTGCCCAGTGTTGTTGGGTACAGTCTGTGCCCAGTGTGGTTGGGGTACAGTCTGTGCCCAGGGTGGTCGGGGTACAGTCTGTGCCCAGTGTGGTTGGGGCACAGTCTGTGCCCAGTGTGGTTGGGGTACAGTCTGTGCCCAGTGTTGTTGGGTACAGTCTGTGCCCAGTGTGGTTGGGGTACAGTCAATGCCCACTGTGGTTGGGGTACAGTCAATGCCCACTGTGGTTGGGGTACAGTCAGTGCTCAGTGTGGTTGGGATACAGTCAATGCCCAGTGTGGTTGGGGACAGTCTGTGCCCAGTGTGGTTGGGTACAGTCTGTGCCCAGTGTTTGGGTACAGTCTGTGCCCAGTGTGGTTGGGGTACAGTCTGTGCCCAGTGTTTGGGTACAGTCTGTGCCCAGTGTGGTTGGGGGACAGTCAGTGCCCAGTGTGGTTGGGGTACAGTCAATGCCCAGTGTGGTTGGGGTACAGTCTGTGCCCAGTGTGGTTGGGTACAGTCTGTGCCCAGTGTGGTTGGGTACAGTCTGTGCCCAGTGTGGTTGGGGTACAGTCAGTGCCCAGTGTGGTTGGGGTACAGTCAATGCCCAGTGTGGTTGGGGTACAGTCAATGCCCAGTGTGGTTGGGGGACAGTCAGTGCCCAGTGTGGTTGGGGGACAGTCAGTGCCCAGTGTAGTTGGGCTACAGTCTGTGCCCAGTGTTTGGGTACAGTCTGTGCCCAGTGTTTGGGGTACAGTCTGTGCCCAGTGTGTTTGGGGCACAGTCTGCACCCAGTGTGTTTGGGGTTCAGTCTGTGCCCAGTGTTTGGGTACAGTCTGTGCCCAGTGTGGTTGGGGTACAGTCGATTCCCAGTGTGTTTGGGGACAGTCTGTGCCCAGTGTGGTTGGGGTACAGTCGATGCCCAGTGTGTTTGGGAACAGTCTGTGCCCAGTGTGGTTGGGGTACAGTCGATGCCCAGTGTGGTTGGGGGGGACAGTCGATGCCCAGTGTGGTTGGGGGGACAGTCTGTGCCCAGTGTGGTTGGGGTACAGTCTGTGCCCAGTGTGGTTGGGGGACAGTCGATGCCCAGTGTGGTTGGGGTACAGTCTGTACCCAGTGTGGTTGGGGGATAGTCAATGCCCAGTGTGGTTGGGGTACAGTCTGTGCCCAGTGTGGTTGGGGTACAGTCAATGGCCAGTGTGGTTGGGATACAGTCAATGCCCAGTGTGGTTGGGGACAGTCTGTGCCCAGTGTGGTTGGGGTACAGTCAATGCCCAGTGTGGTTGGGGACAGTCTGTGCCCAGTGTGGTTGGGGTACAGTCAATGCCCAGTGTGGTTGGGGACAGTCTGTGCCCAGTGTGGTTGGGGTACAGTCAATGCCCAGTGTGGTTGGGGTACAGTCAATGCCCAGTGTGGTTGGGGGACAGTCAGTGCCCAGTGTGGTTGGGGGACAGTCAGTGCCCAGTGTAGTTGGGCTACAGTCTGTGCCCAGTGTTTGGGGTACAGTCTGTGCCCAGTGTGTTTGGGGTACAGTCTGCGGCCAGTGTGTTTGGGGTACAGTCTGCGCCCAGTGTGTTTGGGGTACAGTCTGCGCCCAGTGTGTTTGAGGTACAGTCTGCGCCCAGTGTGTTTGGGGTACAGTCAATGCCCAGTGTGGTTGGGGGACAGTCAGTGCCCAGTGTAGTTGGGGTACAGTCTGTGCCCAGTGTTTGGGTACAGTCTGTGCCCAGTGTTTGGGTACAGTCTGTGCCCAGTGTGGTTGGGTACAGTCTGTGCCCAGTGTGGTTGGGGTACAGTCGATTCCCAGTGTGTTTGGGGACAGTCTGTGCCCAGTGTGGTTGGGGTACAGTCGATGCCCAGTGTGTTTGGGAACAGTCTGTGCCCAGTGTGGCTGGGGTACAGTCTGTGCCCAGTGTGGTTGGCGTACAGTCTGTGCCCAGTGTTGTTGGGTACAGTCTGTGCCCAGTGTGGTCGGGGTACAGTCTGTGCCCAGGGTGGTCGGGGTACAGTCTGTGCCCAGTGTGGTTGGGGTACAGTCAATGCCCAGTGTGGTTGGGGTACAGTCTGTGCCCAGTGTGGTTGGGGTACAGTCAATGGCCAGTGTGGTTGGGATACAGTCAATGCCCAGTGTGGTTGGGGACAGTCTGTGCCCAGTGTGGTTGGGGACAGTCTGTGCCCAGTGTGGTTGGGGTACAGTCAGTGCCCAGTGTGATTGGGGGACAGTCTGTGCCCAGTGTGTTGGGAGACAGTCGATGCCCAGTGTGGTTGGGGTACAGTCTGTACCCAGTGTGGTTGGGGGACAGTCAATGCCCAGTGTGGTTGGGGTACAGTCTGTGCCCAGTGTGGTTGGGGTACAGTCAATGGCCAGTGTGGTTGGGATACAGTCAATGCCCAGTGTGGTTGGGGTACAGTCGGTGCCCAGTGTGGTTGGGGTACAGTCAATGGCCAGTGTGGTTGGGATACAGTCAATGCCCAGTGTGGTTGGGGACAGTCTGTGCCCAGTGTGGTTGGGGTACAGTCAATGCCCAGTGTGGTTGGGGACAGTCTGTGCCCAGTGTGGTTGGGGACAGTCTGTGCCCAGTGTGGTTGGGGTACAGTCTGTGCCCACTGTGGGTGGGTTACAGTCAGTGCCCAGTGTGGTAGGGGTACAGTCAATGCCCAGTGTGGTTGGGGTACAGTCAGTGCTCAGTGTGGTTGGGTACAGTATGTGCCCAGTGTGATTGGGGTACAGTCAATGCCCAGTGTGGTTGGGGTACAGTCAGTGCCCAGTGTGTTTGGGGTACAGTCAGTGCCCAGTGATCTGGGGTACAGTCAGTGCCCAGTGTGGTTGGGGACAGCCTGTGCCCAGTGTGGTTGGGGTACAGTCTGTGACCAGTGTGGTTGGGGTACAGTATGTGCCCAGTGTGGTAGGGGTACAGTCAGTGCCCAGTGTGGTTGGGGTACAGTCAGTGCCCAGTGTGGGTGGGGTACAGTCAGTGTCCAGTGTGGTTGGGGTACAGTCTGTGCCCAGTGTGTTTGGGGTACAGTCTGTGCCCAGTGTGGTTGGGGTACAGTCTGTGCCCAGTGTGGTTGGGGTACAGTCTGTGCCCAGTGTGGTTGGGTACAGTCTGTGCCCAGTGTGTTTGGGGTGCAGTCAGTGCCCAGTGTGGTTGGGGTACAGTCTGTGCCCGGTGTGGTTGGGTACAGTCTGTGCCCAGTGTGGTTGGGGTACAGTCAGTGCCCAGTGTGGTTGGGGTACAGTCTGTGCCCAGTGTGGTTGGGGTACAGTCTGTGCCCAGTGTTGTTGGGTACAGTCTGTGCCCAGTGTTGTTGGGTACAGTCTGTGCCCAGTGTTGTTGGGTACAGTCTGTGCCCAGTGTGGTCGGGGTACAGTCTGTGCCCAGGGTGGTCGGGGTACAGTCTGTGCCCAGTGTGGTTGGGGTACAGTCTGTGCCCAGTGTGGTTGGGGGACAGTCGATGCCCAGTGTGGTTGGGGTACAGTCTGTACCCAGTGTGGTTGGGGGATAGTCAATGCCCAGTGTGGTTGGGCTACAGTCTGTGCCCAGTGTGGCTGGGGTACAGTCAATGGCCAGTGTGGTTGGGATACAGTCAATGCCCAGTGTGGTTGGGGACAGTCTGTGCCCAGTGTGGTTGGGGTACAGTCAATGCCCAGTGTGGTTGGGGACAGTCTGTGCCCAGTGTGGTTGGGGTACAGTCAATGCCCAGTGTGGTTGGGGACAGTCTGTGCCCAGTGTGGTTGGGGTACAGTCAATGCCCAGTGTGGTTGGGGTACAGTCAATGCCCAGTGTGGTTGGGGGACAGTCAGTGCCCAGTGTGGTTGGGGGACAGTCAGTGCCCAGTGTAGTTGGGCTACAGTCTGTGCCCAGTGTTTGGGTACAGTCTGTGCCCAGTGTTTGGGGTACAGTCTGTGCCCAGTGTGTTTGGGGTACAGTCTGCGCCCAGTGTGTTTGGGGTACAGTCTGCGCCCAGTGTGTTTGGGGTACAGTCTGCGCCCAGTGTGTTTGGGGTACAGTCAATGCCCAGTGTGGTTGGGGGACAGTCAGTGCCCAGTGTAGTTGGGGTACAGTCTGTGCCCAGTGTTTGGGTACAGTCTGTGCCCAGTGTTTGGGTACAGTCTGTGCCCAGTGTTTGGGTACAGTCTGTGCCCAGTGTGGTTGGGGGACAGTCAGTGCCCAGTGTAGTTGGGGTACAGTCTGTGCCCAGTGTTTGGGTACAGTCTGTGCCCAGTGTTTGGGTACAGTCTGTGCCCAGTGTGGTTGGGTACAGTCTGTGCCCAGTGTGGTTGGGGTACAGTCGATTCCCAGTGTGTTTGGGGACAGTCTGTGTCCAGTGTGGTTGGGGTACAGTCGATGCCCAGTGTGTTTGGGAACAGTCTGTGCCCAGTGTGGCTGGGGTACAGTCGATGCCCAGTGTGGTTGGGGGGAAGTCTGTGCCCAGTGTGGTTGGGGTACAGTCTGTGCCCAGTGTGGTTGGGGGACAGTCGATGCCCAGTGTGGTTGGGGTACAGTCTGTGCCCAGTGTGGTTGGGGTACAGTCTGTGCCCAGTGTTGTTGGGTACAGTCTGTGCCCAGTGTGGTCGGGGTACAGTCTGTGCCCAGGGTGGTCGGGGTACAGTCTGTGCCCAGTGTGGTTGGGGTACAGTCAATGCCCAGTGTGGTTGGGGTACAGTCTGTGCCCAGTGTGGTTGGGGTACAGTCAATGGCCAGTGTGGTTGGGATACAGTCAATGCCCAGTGTGGTTGGGGACAGTCTGTGCCCAGTGTGGTTGGGGACAGTCTGTGCCCAGTGTGGTTGGGGTACAGTATGTGCCCAGTGTGATTGGGGTACAGTCAATGCCCAGTGTGGTTGGGGTACAGTCAGTGCCCAGTGTGGTTGGGGTACAGTCTGTGCCCAGTGTGTTTGGGGTACAGTCTGTGCCCAGTGTGTTTGGGGTACAGTCTGTGCCCAGTGTGTTTGGGGTACAGTCAGTGCCCAGTGATTTGGGGTACAGTCAGTGCCCAGGGTGGTCGGGGTACAGTCTGTGCCCAGTGTGGTTCGGGTACAGTCAATGCCCAGTGTGGTTGGGGTACAGTCTGTGCCCAGTGTGGTTGGGGTACAGTCAATGGCCAGTGTGGTTGGGATACAGTCAATGCCCAGTGTGGTTGGGGTACAGTCGGTGCCCAGTGTGGTTGGGGTACAGTCAATGGCCAGTGTGGTTGGGATACAGTCAATGCCCAGTGTGGTTGGGGACAGTCTGTGCCCAGTGTGGTTGGGGTACAGTCAATGCCCAGTGTGGTTGGGGACAGTCTGTGCCCAGTGTGGTTGGGGACAGTCTGTGCCCAGTGTGGTTGGGGTACAGTCTGTGCCCACTGTGGGTGGGTTACAGTCAGTGCCCAGTGTGGTAGGGGTACAGTCAATGCCCAGTGTGGTTGGGGTACAGTCAGTGCTCAGTGTGGTTGGGGTACAGTATGTGCCCAGTGTGATTGGGGTACAGTCAATGCCCAGTGTGGTTGGGGTACAGTCAGTGCCCAGTGTGTTTGGGGTACAGTCAGTGCCCAGTGTGGGTGGGGTACAGTCAGTGTCCAGTGTGGTTGGGGTACAGTCTGTGCCCAGTGTGTTTGGGGTACAGTCTGTGCCCAGTGTGGTTGGGGTACAGTCTGTGCCCAGTGTGGTTGGGGTACAGTCTGTGCCCAGTGTGGTTGGGTACAGTCTGTGCCCAGTGTGTTTGGGGTGCAGTCAGTGCCCAGTGTGGTTGGGGTACAGTCTGTGCCCAGTGTGGTTGGGTACAGTCTGTGCCCAGTGTGGTTGGGGTACAGTCAGTGCCCAGTGTGGTTGGGGTACAGTCTGTGCCCAGTGTGGTTGGGGTACAGTCTGTGCCCAGTGTTGTTGGGTACAGTCTGTGCCCAGTGTTGTTGGGTACAGTCTGTGCCCAGTGTTGTTGGGTACAGTCTGTGCCCAGTGTTGTTGGGTACAGTCTGTGCCCAGTGTGGTCGGGGTACAGTCTGTGCCCAGGGTGGTCGGGGTACAGTCTGTGCCCAGTGTGGTTGGGGCACAGTCTGTGCCCAGTGTGGTTGGGGTACAGCCTGTGCCCAGTGTTGTTGGGTACAGTCTGTGCCCAGTGTGGTTGGGGTACAGTCAATGCCCACTGTGGTTGGGGTACAGTCAGTGCTCAGTGTGGTTGGGATACAGTCAATGCCCAGTGTGGTTGGGGACAGTCTGTGCCCAGTGTGGTTGGGTACAGTCTGTGCCCAGTGTTTGGGTACAGCCTGTGCCCAGTGTGGTTGGGGTACAGTCTGTGCCCAGTGTTTGGGTACAGTCTGTGCCCAGTGTGGTTGGGGGACAGTCAGTGCCCAGTGTGGTTGGGGTACAGTCAATGCCCAGTGTGGTTGGGGTACAGTCTGTGCCCAGTGTGGGTGGGTACAGTCTGTGCCCAGTGTGGTTGGGTACAGTCTGTGCCCAGTGTGGTTGGGGTACAGTCAGTGCCCAGTGTGGTTGGGGTACAGTCAATGCCCAGTGTGGTTGGGGTACAGTCAATGCCCAGTGTGGTTGGGGGACAGTCAGTGCCCAGTGTGGTTGGGGGACAGTCAGTGCCCAGTGTAGTTGGGCTACAGTCTGTGCCCAGTGTGGTTGGGGACAGTCTGTGCCCAGTGTGGTTGGGTACAGTCTGTGCCCAGTGTTTGGGTACAGTCTGTGCCCAGTGTTGTTGGGTACAGTCTGTGCCCAGTGTTGTTGGGTACAGTCTGTGCCCAGTGTGGTTGGGGTACAGTCTGTGCCCAGGGTGGTCGGGGTACAGTCTGTGCCCAGTGTGGTTGGGGCACAGTCTGTGCCCAGTGTGGTTGGGGTACAGTCTGTGCCCAGTGTTGTTGGGTACAGTCTGTGCCCAGTGTGGTTGGGGTACAGTCAATGCCCACTGTGGTTGGGGTACAGTCAGTGCTCAGTGTGGTTGGGATACAGTCAATGCCCAGTGTGGTTGGGGACAGTCTGTGCCCAGTGTGGTTGGGTACAGTCTGTGCCCAGTGTTTGGGTACAGTCTGTGCCCAGTGTGGTTGGGGTACAGTCTGTGCCCAGTGTTTGGGTACAGTCTGTGCCCAGTGTGGTTGGGGGACAGTCAGTGCCCAGTGTGGTTGGGGTACAGTCAATGCCCAGTGTGGTTGGGGTACAGTCTGTGCCCAGTGTGGTTGGGTACAGTCTGTGCCCAGTGTGGTTGGGTACAGTCTGTGCCCAGTGTGGTTGGGGTACAGTCAGTGCCCAGTGTGGTTGGGGTACAGTCAATGCCCAGTGTGGTTGGGGTACAGTCAATGCCCAGTGTGGTTGGGGGACAGTCAGTGCCCAGTGTGGTTGGGGGACAGTCAGTGCCCAGTGTAGTTGGGCTACAGTCTGTGCCCAGTGTTTGGGTACAGTCTGTGCCCAGTGTTTGGGGTACAGTCTGTGCCCAGTGTTTGGGGTACAGTCTGTGCCCAGTGTGTTTGGGGCACAGTCTGCACCCAGTGTGTTTGGGGTTCAGTCTGTGCCCAGTGTTTGGGTACAGTCTGTGCCCAGTGTGGTTGGGGTACAGTCGATTCCCAGTGTGTTTGGGGACAGTCTGTGCCCAGTGTGGTTGGGGTACAGTCGATGCCCAGTGTGTTTGGGAACAGTCTGTGCCCAGTGTGGTTGGGGTACAGTCGATGCCCAGTGTGGTTGGGGGGGACAGTCGATGCCCAGTGTGGTTGGGGGGACAGTCTGTGCCCAGTGTGGTTGGGGTACAGTCTGTGCCCAGTGTGGTTGGGGGACAGTCGATGCCCAGTGTGGTTGGGGTACAGTCTGTACCCAGTGTGGTTGGGGGATAGTCAATGCCCAGTGTGGTTGGGGTACAGTCTGTGCCCAGTGTGGTTGGGGTACAGTCAATGGCCAGTGTGGTTGGGATACAGTCAATGCCCAGTGTGGTTGGGGACAGTCTGTGCCCAGTGTGGTTGGGGTACAGTCAATGCCCAGTGTGGTTGGGGACAGTCTGTGCCCAGTGTGGTTGGGGTACAGTCAATGCCCAGTGTGGTTGGGGACAGTCTGTGCCCAGTGTGGTTGGGGTACAGTCAATGCCCAGTGTGGTTGGGGTACAGTCAATGCCCAGTGTGGTTGGGGGACAGTCAGTGCCCAGTGTGGTTGGGGGACAGTCAGTGCCCAGTGTAGTTGGGCTACAGTCTGTGCCCAGTGTTTGGGGTACAGTCTGTGCCCAGTGTGTTTGGGGTACAGTCTGCGGCCAGTGTGTTTGGGGTACAGTCTGCGCCCAGTGTGTTTGGGGTACAGTCTGCGCCCAGTGTGTTTGGGGTACAGTCTGCGCCCAGTGTGTTTGGGGTACAGTCAATGCCCAGTGTGGTTGGGGGACAGTCAGTGCCCAGTGTAGTTGGGGTACAGTCTGTGCCCAGTGTTTGGGTACAGTCTGTGCCCAGTGTTTGGGTACAGTCTGTGCCCAGTGTTTGGGTACAGTCTGTGCCCAGTGTGGTTGGGGGACAGTCAGTGCCCAGTGTAGTTGGGGTACAGTCTGTGCCCAGTGTTTGGGTACAGTCTGTGCCCAGTGTTTGGGTACAGTCTGTGCCCAGTGTGGTTGGGTACAGTCTGTGCCCAGTGTGGTTGGGGTACAGTCGATTCCCAGTGTGTTTGGGGACAGTCTGTGCCCAGTGTGGTTGGGGTACAGTCGATGCCCAGTGTGTTTGGGAACAGTCTGTGCCCAGTGTGGCTGGGGTACAGTCTGTGCCCAGTGTGGTTGGCGTACAGTCTGTGCCCAGTGTTGTTGGGTACAGTCTGTGCCCAGTGTGGTCGGGGTACAATCTGTGCCCAGGGTGGTCGGGGTACAGTCTGTGCCCAGTGTGGTTGGGGTACAGTCAATGCCCAGTGTGGTTGGGGTACAGTCTGTGCCCAGTGTGGTTGGGGTACAGTCAATGGCCAGTGTGGTTGGGATACAGTCAATGCCCAGTGTGGTTGGGGACAGTCTGTGCCCAGTGTGGTTGGGGACAGTCTGTGCCCAGTGTGGTTGGGGTACAGTCAGTGCCCAGTGTGATTGGGGGACAGTCTGTGCCCAGTGTGTTGGGAGACAGTCGATGCCCAGTGTGGTTGGGGTACAGTCTGTACCCAGTGTGGTTGGGGGACAGTCAATGCCCAGTGTGGTTGGGGTACAGTCTGTGCCCAGTGTGGTTGGGGTACAGTCAATGGCCAGTGTGGTTGGGATACAGTCAATGCCCAGTGTGGTTGGGGTACAGTCGGTGCCCAGTGTGGTTGGGGTACAGTCAATGCCCAGTGTGGTTGGGGACAGTCTGTGCCCAGTGTGGTTGGGGACAGTCTGTGCCCAGTGTGGTTGGGGTACAGTCTGTGCCCACTGTGGGTGGGTTACAGTCAGTGCCCAGTGTGGTAGGGGTACAGTCAATGCCCAGTGTGGTTGGGGTACAGTCAGTGCTCAGTGTGGTTGGGTACAGTATGTGCCCAGTGTGATTGGGGTACAGTCAATGCCCAGTGTGGTTGGGGTACAGTCAGTGCCCAGTGTGTTTGGGGTACAGTCAGTGCCCAGTGATTTGGGGTACAGTCAGTGCCCAGTGTGGTTGGGGACAGCCTGTGCCCAGTGTGGTTGGGGTACAGTCTGTGACCAGTGTGGTTGGGGTACAGTATGTGCCCAGTGTGGTAGGGGTACAGTCAGTGCCCAGTGTGGTTGGGGTACAGTCAGTGCCCAGTGTGGGTGGGGTACAGTCAGTGTCCAGTGTGGTTGGGGTACAGTCTGTGCCCAGTGTGTTTGGGGTACAGTCTGTGCCCAGTGTGGTTGGGGTACAGTCTGTGCCCAGTGTGGTTGGGGTACAGTCTGTGCCCAGTGTGGTTGGGTACAGTCTGTGCCCAGTGTGTTTGGGGTGCAGTCAGTGCCCAGTGTGGTTGGGGTACAGTCTGTGCCCAGTGTGGTTGGGTACAGTCTGTGCCCAGTGTGGTTGGGGTACAGTCTGTGCCCAGTGTGGTCGGGGTACAGTCTGTGCCCAGGGTGGTCGTGGTACAGTCTGTGCCCAGTGTGGTTGGGGCACAGTCTGTGCCCAGTGTGGTTGGGGTACAGTCTGTGCCCAGTGTTGTTGGGGTACAGTCAATGCCCACTGTGGTTGGGGTACAGTCAGAGCTCAGTGTGGTTGGGATACAGTCAATGCCCAGTGTGGTTGGGGACAGTCTGTGCCCAGTGTGGTTGGGTACAGTCTGTGCCCAGTGTGGTTGGGGTACAGTCTGTGCCCAGTGTTTGGGTACAGTCTGTGCCCAGTGTGGTTGGGGGACAGTCAGTGCCCAGTGTGGTTGGGGTACAGTCAATGCCCAGTGTGGTTGGGGTACAGTCTGTGCCCAGTGTGGGTGGGTACAGTCTGTGCCCAGTGTGGTTGGGTACAGTCTGTGCCCAGTGTGGTTGGGGTACAGTCAGTGCCCAGTGTGGTTGGGGTACAGTCAATGCCCAGTGTGGTTGGGGTACAGTCAATGCCCAGTGTGGTTGGGGGACAGTCAGTGCCCAGTGTGGTTGGGGGACAGTCAGTGCCCAGTGTAGTTGGGCTACAGTCTGTGCCCAGTGTTTGGGTACAGTCTGTGCCCAGTGTTTGGGGTACAGTCTGTGCCCAGTGTTTGGGGTACAGTCTGTGCCCAGTGTGTTTGGGGCACAGTCTGCGCCCAGTGTGTTTGGGGTTCAGTCTGCGCCCAGTGTGTTTGGGGTACAGTCTGCGCCTAGTGTGTTTGTTGTACAGTCTGTGCCCAGTGTGGTTGGGGGACAGTCAGTGCCCAGTGTAGTTGGGGTACAGTCTGTGCCCAGTGTTTGGGTACAGTCTGTGCCCAGTGTTTGGGTACAGTCTGTGCCCAGTGTGGTTGGGGTACAGTCGATTCCCAGTGTGTTTGGGGACAGTCTGTGCCCAGTGTGGTTGGGGTACAGTCGATGCCCAGTGTGTTTGGGAACAGTCTGTGCCCAGTGTGGTTGGGGTACAGTCGATGCCCAGTGTGGTTGGGGGGGACAGTCGATGCCCAGTGTGGTTGGGGGGACAGTCTGTGCCCAGTGTGGTTGGGGTACAGTCTGTGCCCAGTGTGGTTGGGGGACAGTCGATGCCCAGTGTGGTTGGGGTACAGTCTGTACCCAGTGTGGTTGGGGGATAGTCAATGCCCAGTGTGGTTGGGCTACAGTCTGTGCCCAGTGTGGTTGGGGTACAGTCAATGGCCAGTGTGGTTGGGATACAGTCAATGCCCAGTGTGGTTGGGGACAGTCTGTGCCCAGTGTGGTTGGGGTACAATCAATGCCCAGTGTGGTTGGGGACAGTCTGTGCCCAGTGTGGTTGGGGTACAGTCAATGCCCAGTGTGGTTGGGGACAGTCTGTGCCCAGTGTGGTTGGGGTACAGTCAATGCCCAGTGTGGTTGGGGTACAGTCAATGCCCAGTGTGGTTGGGGGACAGTCAGTGCCCAGTGTGGTTGGGGGACAGTCAGTGCCCAGTGTAGTTGGGCTACAGTCTGTGCCCAGTGTTTGGGTACAGTCTGTGCCCAGTGTTTGGGGTACAGTCTGTGCCCAGTGTGTTTGGGGTACAGTCTGCGCCCAGTGTGTTTGGGGTACAGTCTGCGCCCAGTGTGTTTGGGGTACAGTCTGCGCCCAGTGTGTTTGGGGTACAGTCAATGCCCAGTGTGGTTGGGGTACAGTCAATGGCCAGTGTGGTTGGGATACAGTCAATGCCCAGTGTGGTTGGGGACAGTCTGTGCCCAGTGTGGTTGGGGACAGTCTGTGCCCAGTGTGGTTGGGGTACAGTCAGTGCCCAGTGTGATTGGGGTACAGTCAGTGCCCAGTGTGGTTGGGGTACAGTATATGCCCAGTGTGGTTGGGGTACAGTCTGTGCCCAGTGTGGTTGGGGTACAGTATGTGCCCAGTGTGGATGGGGTACAGTCACTGCCCAGTGTGGTTGGGGTACAGTCTGTGCCCAGTGTGGTAGGGGTACAGTCAGTGCCCAGTGTGGTCGGGGTACAGTCTGTGCCCAGTGTGGTTGGGGTACAGTCTGTGCCCAGTGTGGTAGGGGTACAGTCTGTGCCCAGTGTGGTAGGGGTGCAGTCAATGCCCAGTGTGGTTGGGATACAGCCTGTGCCCAGTGTGGTTGGGGTACAGTCTGTGCCCAGTGTGGTTGGGGTACAGTCTGTGCCCATTGTGGTTGGGGTACAGTCAATGCCCAGTGTAGTTGGGGTACAGTCTGTGCCCAGTGTGGTCGGGTACAGTCTGTGCCCAGTGTGGTTGGGGTACTGTCACTGCCCAGTGTGGTTGGGTTACAGTCTGTGCCCAGTGTGGTTGGGGTACAGTCTGTGCCCAGTGTGGTTGGGTACAATCTGTGCCCGGTGTGGTTGGGGTACAGTCAATGCCCAGTGTGGTTGGGGTACAGTCGATGCCCAGTGTGGTTGGGGTACAGTCAATGAACAGTGTGGTTGGGATACAGTCAATGCCCAGTGTGGTTGGGGTACAGTCGGTGCCCAGTGTGGTGGGGTACAGTCAATGGCCAGTGTGGTTGGGATACAGTCAATGCCCAGTGTGGTTGGGGACAGTCTGTGCCCAGTGTGGTTGGGGTACAGTCAATGCCCAGTGTGGTTGGGGACAGTCTGTGCCCAGTGTGGTTGGGGACAGTCTGTGCCCAGTGTGGTTGGGGTACAGTCTGTGCCCACTGTGGATGGGTTACAGTCAGTGCCCAGTGTGGTAGGGGTACAGTCAATGCCCAGTGTGGTTGGGGTACAGTCAGTGCTGAGTGTGGTTGGGGTACAGTATGTGCCCAGTGTGATTGGGGTACAGTCAATGCCCAGTGTGGTTGGGGTACAGTCAGTGCCCAGTGTGGTTGGGGTACAGTCAGTGCCCAGTGTTTGGGTACAGTCTGTGCCCAGTGTGGTTGGGGTACAGTCTGTGCCCAGTGTTTGGGTACAGTCAGTGCCCAGTGTGGTTGGGTGCAGTCTGTGCCCAGTGTGGTTGGGTACAGTCTGTGCCCAGTGTGGTTGGGTACAGTCTGTGCCCAGTGTGGTTGGGGTACAGTCAGTGCCCAGTGTGGTTGGGGTACAGTCAATGCCCAGTGTGGTTGGGGTACAGTCAATGCCCAGTGTGGTTGGGGTACAGTCAATGCCCAGTGTGGTTGGGGGACAGTCAGTGCCCAGTGTTTGGGTACAGTCTGTGCCCAGTGTTTGGGGTACAGTCTGTGCCCAGTGTTTGGGGTACAGTCTGTGCCCAGTGTGTTTGGGGCACAGTCTGCGCCCAGTGTGTTTGGGGTACAGTCTGTGCCCAGTGTGGTTGGGGGACAGTCAGTGCCCAGTGTAGTTGGGGTACAGTCTGTGCCCAGTGTTTGGGTACAGTCTGTGCCCAGTGTTTGGGTACAGTCTGTGCCCAGTGTGGTTGGGGTACAGTCGATTCCCAGTGTGTTTGGGGACAGTCTGTGCCCAGTGTGGTTGGGGTACAGTCGATGCCCAGTGTGTTTGGGAACAGTCTGTGCCCAGTGTGGTTGGGGTACAGTCGATGCCCAGTGTGGTGGGGGGGGACAGTCGATGCCCAGTGTGGTTGGGGGGACAGTCTGTGCCCAGTGTGGTTGGGGTACAGTCTGTGCCCAGTGTGGTTGGGGGACAGTCGATGCCCAGTGTGGTTGGGGTACAGTCTGTACCCAGTGTGGTTGGGGGACAGTCCATGCCCAGTGTGGTTGGGGTACAGTCTGTGCCCAGTGTGGTTGGGGTACAGTCAATGGCCAGTGTGGTTGGGGTACAGTCAATGCCCAGTGTGGTTGGGGACAGACTGTGCCCAGTGTGGTTGGGGACAGTCTGTGCCCAGTGTGGTTGGGGTACAGTCAATGCCCAGTGTGGTTGGGGACAGTCTGTGCCCAGTGTGGTCGGGGTACAGTCTGTGCCCAGTGTGGGTGGGTTACAGTCAGTGCCCAGTGTGGGTGGGGTACAGTCAATGCCCAGTGTGGTTGGGGTACAGTCAGTGCTCAATGTGGTTGGGGTACAGTATGTGCCCAGTGTGATTGGGGTACAGTCAATGCCCAGTGTGGTTGGGGTACAGTCAGTGCCCAGTGTGGTTGGGGTACAGTCAGTGCCCAGTGTGGTTGGGGTACAGTCAGTGCCCAGTGTGGTTGGGGTACAGTCAGTGCCCAGTGTGGTTGGGGTACAGTCTGTGCCCAGTGTGTTTGGGGTACAGTCAGTGCCCAGTGATTTGGGGTACAGTCAGTGCCCCGTGTGGTTGGGGACAGTCTGTGCCCAGTGTGGTTGGGGTACAGTCTGTGCCCAGTGTGGTTGGGGTACAGTCTGTGCCCAGTGTGGTTGGGGTACAGTCTGTGCCCAGTGTGGTTGGGGTACAGTCAGTGCCCAGTGTGGTTGGGGTACAGTCAGTGCCCAGTGTGGTTGGGGTACAGTCAGTGTGCAGTGTGTTTGGGGTACAGTCTGTGCCCAGTGTGGTTGGGGACAGTCTGTGCCCAGTGTGGTTGGGGTACAGTCTGTGCCCAGTGTGGTTGGGGTACAGTCTGTGCCCAGTGTGGTTGGGGTACAGTCTGTGCCCAGTGTGGTTGGGTACAGTCTGTGCCCAGTGTGTTTGGTGTGCAGTCAGTGCCCAGTGTGGTTGGGGTACAGTCTGTGCCCAGTGTGGTTGGGTACAGTCAGTGCCCAGTGTGGTTGGGGTACAGTCAGTGCCCAGTGTGGTTGGGGTACAGTCTGTGCCCAGCGTGGTTGGGGTACAGTCTGTGCCCAGGGTTGTTGGGTACAGTCTGTGCCCAGTGTGGTCGGGGTACAGTCTGTGCCCAGTGTGGTCGGGGTACAGTCTGTGCCCAGTGTGGTTGGGGTACAGTCTGTGCCCAGTGTGGTTGGGGTACAGTCTGTGCCCAGTGTTGTTGGGTACAGTCTGTGCCCAGTGTGGTTGGGGTACAGTCAATGCCCACTGTGGTTGGGGTACAGTCAGTGCTCAGTGTGGTTGGGATACAGTCAATGCCCAGTGTGGTTGGGGACAGTCTGTGCCCAGTGTGGTTGGGTACAGTCTGTGCCCAGTGTTTGGGTACAGTCTGTGCCCAGTGTGGTTGGGGTACAGTCTGTGCCCAGTGTTTGGGTACAGTCTGTGTCCAGTGTGGTTGGGGGACAGTCAGTGCCCAGTGTGGTTGGGTGCAGTCTGTGCCCAGTGTGGTTGGGTACAGTCTGTGCCCAGTGTGGTTGGGTACAGTCTGTGCCCAGTGTGGTTGGGGTACAGTCAGTGCCCAGTGTGGTTGGGGTACAGTCAATGCCCAGTGTGGTTGGGGTACAGTCAATGCCCAGTGTGGTTGGGGGACAGTCAGTGCCCAGTGTGGTTGGGGGACAGTCAGTGCCCAGTGTAGTTGGGCTACAGTCTGTGCCCAGTGTTTGGGTACAGTCTGTGCCCAGTGTTTGGGGTACAGTCTGTGCCCAGTGTGTTTGGGGTACAGTCTGCACCCAGTGCGTTTGGGGTACAGTCTGCGCCCAGTGTGTTTGGGGTACAGTCTGTGCCCAGTGTGGTTGGGGGACAGTCAGTGCCCAGTGTAGTTGGGGTACAGGCTGTGCCCAGTGTTTGGGTACAGTCTGTGCCCAGTGTGGTTGGGGTACAGTCGATTCCCAGTGTGTTTGGGGACAGTCTGTGCCCAGTGTGGTTGGGGTACAGTCGATGCCCAGTGTGTTTGGGAACAGTCTGTGCCCAGTGTGGTTGGGGTACAGTCGATGCCCAGTGTGTTTGGGAACAGTCTGTGCCCAGTGTGGTTGGGGTACAGTCGATGCCCAGTGTGGTTGGGGGGGACAGTCGATGCCCAGTGTGGTTGGGGGGACAGTCTGTGCCCAGTGTGGTTGGGGTACAGTCTGTACCCAGTGTGGTTGGGGGACAGTCCGTGCCCAGTGTGGTTGGGGTACAGTCTGTGCCCAGTGTGGTTGGGGTACAGTCAATGGCCAGTGTGGTTGGGATACAGTCAATGCCCAGTGTGGTTGGGGACAGTCTGTGCCCAGTGTGGTTGGGGTACAGTCAATGCCCAGTGTGGTTGGGTACAGTCTGTGCCCAGTGTGGCTGGGGTACAGTCTGTGCCCAGTGTGGTTGGGGTACAGTCTGTGCCCAGTGTGGTTGGGGTACAGTCTGTGCCCAGTGTGGTTGGGGGACAGTCGATGCCCAGTGTGGTTGGGGTACAGTCTGTGCCCAGTGTGGTTGGGGTACAGTCTGTGCCCAGTGTTGTTGGGTACAGTCTGTGCCCAGTGTGGTCGGGGTACAGTCTGTGCCCAGGGTGGTCGGGGTACAGTCTGTGCCCAGTGTGGTTGGGGTACAGTCAATGCCCAGTGTGGTTGGGGTACAGTCTGTGCCCAGTGTGGTTGGGGTACAGTCAATGGCCAGTGTGGTTGGGATACAGTCAATGCCCAGTGTGGTTGGGGACAGTCTGTGCCCAGTGTGGTTGGGGACAGTATATGCCCAGTGTGGTTGGGGTACAGTCTGTGCCCAGTGTGGTTGGGGTACAGTATGTGCCCAGTGTGGATGGGGTACAGTCACTGCCCAGTGTGGTTGGGGTACAGTCTGTGCCCAGTGTGGTAGGGGTACAGTCAGTGCCCAGTGTGGTCGGGGTACAGTCTGTGCCCAGTGTGGTTGGGATACAGTCTGTGCCCAGTGTGGTTGGGGTACAGTCTGTGCCCAGTGTGGTTGGGGTACAGTCTGTGCCCAGTGTGGTTGGGGTACAGTCAATGCCCAGTGTAGTTGGGGTACAGTCTGTGCCCAGTGTGGTCGGGTACAGTCTGTGCACAGTGTGGTTGGGGTACTGTCAGTGCCCAGTGTGGTTGGGTTACAGTCTGTGCCCAGTGTGGTTGGGGTACAGTCTGTGCCCAGTGTGGTTGGGTACAATCTGTGCCCAGTGTGGTTGGGGTACAGTCGATGCCCAGTGTGGTTGGGGTACAGTCGATGCCCAGTGTGGTTGGGGTACAGTCAGTGCCCAGTGTGGTTGGGGACAGTCTGTGCCCAGTGTGGTTGGGGTACAGTCTGTGGCCAGTGTGGTTGGGGTACAGTCTGTGCCCAGTGTGGTAGGGGTACAGTCAGTGCCCAGTGTGGTTGGGGTACAGTCAGTGCCCAGTGTGGTTGGGGTACAGTCAGTGTCCAGTGTGTTTGGGGTACAGTCTGTGCCCAGTGTGGTTGGGGACAGTCTGTGCCCAGTGTGGTTGGGGTACAGTCTGTGCCCAGTGTGGTTGGGGTACAGTCTGTGCCCAGTGTGGTTGGGGTACAGTCTGTGCCCAGTGTGGTTGGGGTACAGTCTGTGCCCAGTGTGGTTGGGTACAGTCTGTGCCCAGTGTGTTTGGTGTGCAGTCAGTGCCCAGTGTGGTTGGGGTACAGTCTGTGCCCAGTGTGGTTGGGTACAGTCAGTGCCCAGTGTGGTTGGGGTACAGTCAGTGCCCAGTGTGGTTGGGGTACAGTCTGTGCCCAGCGTGGTTGGGGTACAGTCTGTGCCCAGGGTTGTTGGGTACAGTCTGTGCCCAGTGTGGTCGGGGTACAGTCTGTGCCCAGTGTGGTCGGGGTACAGTCTGTGCCCAGTGTGGTTGGGGTACAGTCTGTGCCCAGTGTGGTTGGGGACAGTCTGTGCCCAGTGTGGTTGGGTACAGTCTGTGCCCAGTGTTTGGGTACAGTCTGTGCCCAGTGTGGTTGGGGTACAGTCTGTGCCCAGTGTTTGGGTACAGTCTGTGTCCAGTGTGGTTGGGGGACAGTCAGTGCCCAGTGTGGTTGGGTGCAGTCTGTGCCCAGTGTGGTTGGGTACAGTCTGTGCCCAGTGTGGTTGGGTACAGTCTGTGCCCAGTGTGGTTGGGGTACAGTCAGTGCCCAGTGTGGTTGGGGTACAGTCAATGCCCAGTGTGGTTGGGGTACAGTCAATGCCCAGTGTGTTTGGGAACAGTCTGTGCCCAGTGTGGTTGGGGTACAGTCGATGCCCAGTGTGGTTGGGGGGGACAGTCGATGCCCAGTGTGGTTGGGGGGACAGTCTGTGCCCAGTGTGGTTGGGGTACAGTCTGTACCCAGTGTGGTTGGGGGACAGTCCATGCCCAGTGTGGTTGGGGTACAGTCTGTGCCCAGTGTGGTTGGGGTACAGTCAATGGCCAGTGTGGTTGGGATACAGTCAATGCCCAGTGTGGTTGGGGACAGTCTGTGCCCAGTGTGGTTGGGGTACAGTCAATGCCCAGTGTGGTTGGGGACAGTCTGTGCCCAGTGTGGTTGGGGACAGTCTGTGCCCAGTGTGGTTGGGGTACAGTCAATGCCCAGTGTGGTTGGGGACAGTCTGTGCCCAGTGTGGTTGGGGTACAGTCTGTGCCCAGTGTGGGTGGGTTACAGTCAGTGCCCAGTGTGGGTGGGGTACAGTCAATGCCCAGTGTGGTTGGGGTACAGTCAGTGCTCAGTGTGGTTGGGGTACAGTATGTGCCCAGTGTGATTGGGGTACAGTCAGTGCCCAGTGTGGTTGGGTTACAGTCTGTGCCCAGTGTGGTTGGGGTACAGTCTGTGCCCAGTGTGGTTGGGGTACAGTATGTACCCAGTGTGGTTGGGGTACAGTCTGTGCCCAGTGTGGTTGGGGTACAGTCTGTGCCCATTGTGGTTGGGGTACAGTCTGTGCCCAGTGTGGTAGGGGTACAGTCAATGCCCAGTGTGGTTGGGGGACAGTCTGTGCCCAGTGTGGTTGGGTACAGTCTGTTCCCAGTGTGGTTGGGGTACTGTCAGTGCCCAGTGTGGTTGGGTTACAGTCTGTGCCCAGTGTGGTTGGGGTACAGTCTGTGCCCAGTGTGGTTGGGGTACAGTCTGTGCCCAGTGTGGTTGGGGTACAATCTGTGCCCAGTGTGGTTGAGGTACAGTCAATGCCCAGTGTGGTTGGGGTACAGTCAATGCCCAGTGTGGTTGGGGTACAGTCTGTGCTCAGTGTGGTTGGGATACAGTCAATGCCCAGTGTGGTTGGGGACAGTCTGTGCCCAGTGTGGTTGGGGACAGTCTGTGCCCAGTGTGGTTGGGGTACAGTCAATGCCCAGTGTGGGTGGGGTACAGTCTGTGCCCAGTGTGGTTGGGGTACAGTCTGTGCCCAGTGTGGTTGGGGTACAGTCTGTGCCCAGTGTTTGGGTACAGTCTGTGCCCAGTGTGGTTGGGGGACAGTCAGTGCCCAGTGTAGTTGGGGTACAGTCTGTGCCCAGTGTTTGGGTACAGTCTGTGCCCAGTGTTTGGGTACAGTCTGTGCCCAGTGTGGTTGGGTACAGTCTGTGCCCAGTGTGGTTGGGGTACAGTCGATTCCCAGTGTGTTTGGGGACAGTCTGTGCCCAGTGTGGTTGGGGTACAGTCGATGCCCAGTGTGTTTGGGAACAGTCTGTGCCCAGTGTGGCTGGGGTACAGTCGATGCCCAGTGTGGTTGGGGGGAAGTCTGTGCCCAGTGTGGTTGGGGTACAGTCTGTGCCCAGTGTGGTTGGGGGACAGTCGCTGCCCAGTGTGGTTGGGGTACAGTCTGTGCCCAGTGTGGTTGGGGTACAGTCTGTGCCCAGTGTTGTTGGGTACAGTCTGTGCCCAGTGTGGTCGGGGTACAGTCTGTGCCCAGGGTGGTCGGGGTACAGTCTGTGCCCAGTGTGGTTGGGGTACAGTCAATGCCCAGTGTGGTTGGGGTACAGTCTGTGCCCAGTGTGGTTGGGGTACAGTCAATGGCCAGTGTGGTTGGGATACAGTCAATGCCCAGTGTGGTTGGGGTACAGTCAGTGCCCAGTGTGATTGGGGTACAGTCAGTGCCCAGTGTGGTTGGGGTACAGTATATGCCCAGTGTGGTTGGGGTACAGTCTGTGCCCAGTGTGGTTGGGGTACAGTATGTGCCCAGTGTGGATGGGGTACAGTCACTGCCCAGTGTGGTTGGGGTACAGTCTGTGCCCAGTGTGGTAGGGGTACAGTCAGTGCCCAGTGTGGTCGGGGTACAGTCTGTGTCCAGTGTGGTTGGGGTACAGTCTGTGCCCAGTGTGGTAGGGGTACAGTCTGTGCCCAGTGTGGTAGGGGTACAGTCAATGCCCAGTGTGGTTGGGATACAGTCTGTGCCCAGTGTGGTTGGGGTACAGTCTGTGCCCAGTGTGGTTGGGGTACAGTCTGTGCCCATTGTGGTTGGGGTACAGTCAATGCCCAGTGTAGTTGGGGTACAGTCTGTGCCCAGTGTGGTCGGGTACAGTCTGTGCACAGTGTGGTTGGGGTACTGTCAGTGCCCAGTGTGGTTGGGTTACAGTCTGTGCCCAGTGTGGTTGGGGTACAGTCTGTGCCCAGTGTGGTTGGGTACAATCTGTGCCCAGTGTGGTTGGGGTACAGTCGATGCCCAGTGTGGTTGGGGTACAGTCGATGCCCAGTGTGGTTGGGGTACAGTCAGTGCCCAGTGTGGTTGGGGACAGTCTGTGCCCAGTGTGGTTGGGGTACAGTCTGTGGCCAGTGTGGTTGGGGTACAGTCTGTGCCCAGTGTGGTAGGGGTACAGTCAGTACCCAGTGTGGTTGGGGTACAGTCAGTGCCCAGTGTGGTTGGGGTACAGTCAGTGTCCAGTGTGTTTGGGGTACAGTCTGTGCCCAGTGTGGTTGGGGACAGTCTGTGCCCAGTGTGGTTGGGGTACAGTCTGTGCCCAGTGTGGTTGGGGTACAGTCTGTGCCCAGTGTGGTTGGGGTACAGTCTGTGCCCAGTGTGGTTGGGTACAGTCTGTGCCCAGTGTGTTTGGTGTGCAGTCAGTGCCCAGTGTGGTTGGGGTACAGTCTGTGCCCAGTGTGGTTGGGGTACAGTCTGTGCCCAGTGTGGTTGGGGTACAGTCTGTGCCCAGCGTGGTTGGGGTACAGTCTGTGCCCAGGGTTGTTGGGTACAGTCTGTGCCCAGTGTGGTCGGGGTACAGTCTGTGCCCAGTGTGGTCGGGGTACAGTCTGTGCCCAGTGTGGTTGGGGTACAGTCTGTGCCCAGTGTGGTTGGGGTACAGTCTGTGCCCAGTGTTGTTGGGTACAGTCTGTGCCCAGTGTGGTTGGGGTACAGTCAATGCCCACTGTGGTTGGGGTACAGTCAGTGCTCAGTGTGGTTGGGATACAGTCAATGCCCAGTGTGGTTGGGGACAGTCTGTGCCCAGTGTGGTTGGGTACAGTCTGTGCCCAGTGTTTGGGTACAGTCTGTGCCCAGTGTGGTTGGGGTACAGTCTGTGCCCAGTGTTTGGGTACAGTCTGTGTCCAGTGTGGTTGGGGGACAGTCAGTGCCCAGTGTGGTTGGGTGCAGTCTGTGCCCAGTGTGGTTGGGTACAGTCTGTGCCCAGTGTGGTTGGGTACAGTCTGTGCCCAGTGTGGTTGGGTACAGTCTGTGCCCAGTGTGGTTGGGGTACAGTCAGTGCCCAGTGTGGTTGGGGTACAGTCAATGCCCAGTGTGGTTGGGGTACAGTCAATGCCCAGTGTGGTTGGGGTACAGTCAATGCCCAGTGTGGTTGGGGGACAGTCAGTGCCCAGTGTGGTTGGGGGACAGTCTGTGCCCAGTGTAGTTGGGCTACAGTCTGTGCCCAGTGTTTGGGGTACAGTCTGTGCCCAGTGTTTGGGGTACAGTCTGTGCCCAGTGTTTGGGGTACAGTCTGTGCCCAGTGTTTGGGGTACAGTCTGTGCCCAGTGTGTTTGGGGCACAGTCTGCGCCCAGTGTGTTTGGGGTACAGTCTGCACCCAGTGCGTTTGGGGTACAGTCTGCGCCCAGTGTGTTTGGGGTACAGTCTGTGCCCAGTGTTGTTGGGGGACAGTCAGTGCCCAGTGTAGTTGGGGTACAGTCTGTGCCCAGTGTTTGGGTACAGTCTGTGCCCAGTGTTTGGGTACAGTCTGTGCCCAGTGTGGTTGGGGTACAGTCGATTCCCAGTGTGTTTGGGGACAGTCTGTGCCCAGTGTGGTTGGGGTACAGTCGATGACCAGTGTGTTTGGGAACAGTCTGTGCCCAGTGTGGTTGGGGTACAGTCGATGCCCAGTGTGGTTGGGGGGGACAGTCGATGCCCAGTGTGGTTGGGGGGACAGTCTGTGCCCAGTGTGGTTGGGGTACAGTCTGTGCCCAGTGTGGTTGGGGGACAGTCGATGCCCAGTGTGGTTGGGGTACAGTCTGTACCCAGTGTGGTTGGGGGACAGTCCATGCCCAGTGTGGTTGGGGTACAGTCTGTGCCCAGTGTGGTTGGGGTACAGTCAATGGCCAGTGTGGTTGGGATACAGTCAATGCCCAGTGTGGTTGGGGACAGTCTGTGCCCAGTGTGGTTGGGGTACAGTCAATGCCCAGTGTGGTTGGGGACAGTCTGTGCCCAGTGTGGTTGGGGACAGTCTGTGCCCAGTGTGGTTGGGGTACAGTCAATGCCCAGGGTGGTTGGGGACAGTCTGTGCCCAGTGTGGTTGGGGTACAGTCTGTGCCCAGTGTGGGTGGGTTACAGTCAGTGCCCAGTGTGGGTGGGGTACAGTCAATTCCCAGTGTGGTTGGGGTACAGTCAGTGCTCAGTGTGGTTGGGGTACAGTATGTGCCCAGTGTGATTGGGGTACAGTCAATGCCCAGTGTGGTTGGGGTACAGTCAGTGCCCAGTGTGGTTGGGGTACAGTCAGTGCCCAGTGTGGTTGGGGGTACAGTCAGTGCCCAGTGTGGTTGGGGTACAGTCTGTGCCCAGTGTGTTTGGGGTACAGTCTGTGCCCAGTGTGGTTGGGGTACAGTCTGTGCCCAGTGTGGTTGGGGTACAGTCAGTGCCCAGTGTGGTTGGGGTACAGTCAGTGCCCAGTGTGGTTGGGGTACAGTCAGTGTCCAGTGTGTTTGGGGTACAGTCTGTGCCCAGTGTGGTTGGGGACAGTCTGTGCCCAGTGTGGTTGGGGTACAGTCTGTGCCCAGTGTGGTTGGGGTACAGTCTGTGCCCAGTGTGGTTGGGTACAGTCTGTGCCCAGTGTGTTTGGTGTGCAGTCAGTGCCCAGTGTGGTTGGGGTACAGTCTGTGCCCAGTGTGGTTGGGTACAGTCAGTGCCCAGTGTGGTTGGGGTACAGTCTGTGCCCAGGGTTGTTGGGGTACAGTCTGTGCCCAGCGTGGTTGGGGTACAGTCTGTGCCCAGGGTTGTTGGGTACAGTCTGTGCCCAGTGTGGTCGGGGTACAGTCTGTGCCCAGTGTGGTCTGGGTACAGTCTGTGCCCAGTGTGGTTGGGGTACAGTCTGTGCCCAGTGTGGTTGGGGTACAGTCTGTGCCCAGTGTTGTTGGGTACAGTCTGTGCCCAGTGTTGTTGGGGTACAGTCAATGCCCACTGTGGTTGGGGTACAGTCAGTGCTCAGTGTGGTTGGGATACAGTCAATGCCCAGTGTGGTTGGGGACAGTCTGTGCCCAGTGTGGTTGGGTACAGTCTGTGCCCAGTGTTTGGGTACAGTCTGTGCCCAGTGTGGTTGGGGTACAGTCTGTGCCCAGTGTTTGGGTACAGTCTGTGTCCAGTGTGGTTGGGGGACAGTCAGTGCCCAGTGTGGTTGGGTGCAGTCTGTGCCCAGTGTGGTTGGGTACAGTCTGTGCCCAGTGTGGTTGGGTACAGTCTGTGCCCAGTGTGGTTGGGGTACAGTCAGTGCCCAGTGTGGTTGGGGTACAGTCAATGCCCAGTGTGGTTGGGGTACAGTCAATGCCCAGTGTGGTTGGGGTACAGTCAATGCCCAGTGTGGTTGGGGGACAGTCAGTGCCCAGTGTGGTTGGGGGACAGTCAGTGCCCAGTGTGGTTGGGGGACAGTCAGTGCCCAGTGTAGTTGGGCTACAGTCTGTGCCCAGTGTTTGGGTACAGTCTGTGCCCAGTGTTTGGGGTACAGTCTGTGCCCAGTGTTTGGGGTACAGTCTGTGCCCAGTGTGTTTGGGGCACAGTCTGCGCCCAGTGTGTTTGGGGTACAGTCTGCACCCAGTGCGTTTGGGGTACAGTCTGTGCCCAGTGTGTTTGGGGTACAGTCTGTGCCCAGTGTGGTTGGGGGACAGTCAGTGCCCAGTGTAGTTGGGGTACAGTCTGTGCCCAGTGTTTGGGTACAGTCTGTGCCCAGTGTTTGGGTACAGTCTGTGCCCAGTGTGGTTGGGGTACAGTCGATTCCCAGTGTGTTTGGGGACAGTCTGTGCCCAGTGTGGTTGGGGTACAGTCGATGCCCAGTGTGTTTGGGAACAGTCTGTGCCCAGTGTGGTTGGGGTACAGTCGATGCCCAGTGTGTTTGGGAACAGTCTGTGCCCAGTGTGGTTGGGGTACAGTCGATGCCCAGTGTGGTTGGGGGGGACAGTCGATGCCCAGTGTGGTTGGGGGGACAGTCTGTGCCCAGTGTGGTTGGGGTACAGTCTGTACCCAGTGTGGTTGGGGGACAGTCCGTGCCCAGTGTGGTTGGGGTACAGTCTGTGCCCAGTGTGGTTGGGGTACAGTCAATGGCCAGTGTGGTTGGGATACAGTCAATGCCCAGTGTGGTTGGGGACAGTCTGTGCCCAGTGTGGTTGGGGTACAGTCAATGCCCAGTGTGGTTGGGGACAGTCTGTGCCCAGTGTGGTTGGGGACAGTCTGTGCCCAGTGTGGTTGGGGTACAGTCAATGCCCAGTGTGGTTGGGGACAGTCTGTGCCCAGTGTGGTTGAGGTACAGTCTGTGCCCAGTGTGGGTGGGTTACAGTCAGTGCCCAGTGTGGGTGGGGTACAGTCAATGCCCAGTGTGGTTGGGGTACAGTCAGTGCTCAGTGTGGTTGGGGTACAGTATGTGCCCAGTGTGATTGGGGTACAGTCAATGCCCAGTGTGGTTGGGTTACAGTCTGTGCCCAGTGTGGT
Organism: Pristiophorus japonicus; assembly: GCF_044704955.1. NCBI lineage: Eukaryota > Metazoa > Chordata > Chondrichthyes > Pristiophoridae > Pristiophorus > Pristiophorus japonicus. The sequence continues at coordinate 98,817 of NW_027254614.1, forward strand.
TGGGGTACAGTCTGTGCCCAGTGTGGTTGGGGTACAGTCTGTGCCCAGTGTGGTTGGGGTACAGTCTGTGCCCAGTGTGGTTGGGTACAATCTGTGCCCAGTGTGGTTGAGGTACAGTCAATGCCCAGTGTGGTTGGGGTACAGTCAATTCCCAGTGTGGTTGGGGTACAGTCTGTGCTCAGTGTGGTTGGGATACAGTCAATGCCCAGTGTGGTTGGGGACAGTCTCTGCCCAGTGTGGTTGGGGACAGTCTGTGCCCATTGTGGTTGGGGTACAGTCTGTGCCCAGTGTGGTAGGGGTACAGTCAATGCCCAGTGTGGTTGGGGGACAGTCTGTGCCCAGTGTGGTTGGGTACAGTCTGTTCCCAGTGTGGTTGGGGTACTGTCAGTGCCCAGTGTGGTTGGGTTACAGTCTGTGCCCAGTGTGGTTGGGGTACAGTCTGTGCCCAGTGTGGTTGGGGTACAGTCTGTGCCCAGTGTGGTTGGGTACAATCTGTGCCCAGTGTGGTTGAGGTACAGTCAATGCCCAGTGTGGTTGGGGTACAGTCAATTCCCAGTGTGGTTGGGGTACACTCTGTGCTCAGTGTGGTTGGGATACAGTCAATGCCCAGTGTGGTTGGGGACAGTCTGTGCCCAGTGTGGTTGGGGACAGTCTGTGCCCAGTGTGGTTGGGGTACAGTCAATGCCCAGTGTGGGTGGGGTACAGTCTGTGCCCAGTGTGGTTGGGTTACAGTCTGTGCCCAGTGTGGTTGGGTTACAGTCTGTGCCCAGTGTGGTTGGGGTACAGTCAATGCCCAGTGTGGTTGGGGACAGTCTGTGCCCAGTGTGGTTGAGGTACAGTCTGTGCCCAGTGTGGGTGGGTTACAGTCAGTGCCCAGTGTGGGTGGGGTACAGTCAATGCCCAGTGTGGTTGGGGTACAGTCAGTGCTCAGTGTGGTTGGGGTACAGTATGTGCCCAGTGTGATTGGGGTACAGTCAATGCCCAGTGTGGTTGGGTTACAGTCTGTGCCCAGTGTGGTTGGGGTACAGTCTGTGCCCAGTGTGGTTGGGGTACAGTCTGTACCCAGTGTGGTTGGGGTACAGTCTGTGCCCAGTGTGGTTGGGGTACAGTCTGTGCCCAGTGTGGTTGGGGTACAGTCTGTGCCCAGTGTGGTAGGGGTACAGTCAATGCCCAGTGTGGTTGGGGGACAGTCTGTGCCCAGTGTGGTTGGGTACAGTCTGTTCCCAGTGTGGTTGGGGTACTGTCAGTGCCCAGTGTGGTTGGGTTACAGTCTGTGCCCAGTGTGGTTGGGGTACAGTCTGTGCCCAGTGTGGTTGGGGTACAGTCTGTGCCCAGTGTGGTTGGGTACAATCTGTGCCCAGTGTGGTTGAGGTACAGTCAATGCCCAGTGTGGTTGGGGTACAGTCAATGCCCAGTGTGGTTGGGGTACAGTCTGTGCTCAGTGTGGTTGGGATACAGTCAATGCCCAGTGTGGTTGGGGACAGTCTGTGCCCAGTGTGGTTGGGGACAGTCTGTGCCCAGTGTGGTTGGGGTACAGTCAATGCCCAGTGTGGGTGGGGTACAGTCTGTGCCCAGTGTGGTTGGGTTACAGTCTGTGCCCAGTGTGGTTGGGTTACAGTCTGTGCCCAGTGTGGTTGGGGTACAGTCAGTGCCCAGTGTGGTTGGGGTACAGTCAGTGCCCAGTGTGGTTGGGGTACAGTCAATGCCCAGTGTGGTTGGGGTACAGTCAATGCCCAGTGTGGTTGGGGTACAGTCAGTGCTCAGTGTGGTTGGGGATAATCTGTGCCCAGTGTGGTTGGGGACAGTCTGTGCCCAGTGTGTTTGGGGTACAGTCAGTGCCCAGTGTGGTTGGGGACAGTCTGTGCCCAGTGTGCTTGGGGTACATTCTGTGCCCAGTGTGTTTGGGTACAGTCTGTGCCCAGTGTGTTTGGGGTAGTCAGTGCCCAGTGTGGTTGGGGACAGTCTGTGCCCAGTGTGCTTGGGGTACAGTCTGTGCCCAGTGTGGTTGGGGTACAGTCTGTGCCCAGTGTGGTTGGGGTACAGTCAGTGCCCAGTGTGCTTGGGATACAGTCAGTGCCCAGTGTGCTTGGGATACAGTCAATGCCCAGTGTGGTTGGGGACAGTCTGTGCCCAGTGTGGTTGGGGACAGTCAGTGCCCAGTGTGGTTGGGGTACAGTCTGTGCCCAGTGTGGTTGGGGTACAGTCAGTGCCCAGTGAGGTTGGGGTACAGTCAGTGCTCAGTGTGGTTGGGATACAGTCAATGCCCAGTGTGGTTGGGGACAGTCTGTGCCCAGTGTGGTTGGGGACAGTCTGTGCCCAGTGTGTTTGGGGTACAGTCAGTGCCCAGTGTGGTTGGGGACAGTCTGTGCCCAGTGTGGTTGGGGTACAGTCTGTGCCCAGTGTGGTTGGGGTACAGTCTGTGCCCAGTGTGGTTGGGGTACAGTCTGTGCCCAGTGTGTTTGGGGTACAGTCAGTGCCCAGTGTGGTTGGGGTACAGTCAATGCCCAGTGTGGTTGGGTTACATCCTGTGCCCAGTGTGGTAGGGGTACAGTCAATGCCCAGTGTGGTTGGGGTACAGTCAGTGCCCAGTGTGGTTGGGGTACAGTCAGTGCCCAGTGTGGTTGGGGTACAGTCAGTGCTCAGTGTGGTTGGGATACAGTCAATGCCCAGTGTGGTTGGGGACAGTCTGTGCCCAGTGTGGTTTATGGTACAGTCAGTGCCCAGTGTGGTTGGGGTACAGTCAGTGCCCAGTGTGGTCGGGGTACAGTCTGTGCCCAGTGTGGTTGGGGTACAGTCTGTGCCCAGTGTGGTTGGGGTACAGTCTGTGCCCAGTGTGTTTGGGGTACAGTCAGTGCCCAGTGTGGTTGGGGTACAGTCAATGCCCAGTGTGGTTGGGGTACATCCTGTGCCCAGTGTGGTAGGGGTACAGTCAATGCCCAGTGTGGTTGGGGTACAGTCAGTGCCCAGTGTGGTTGGGGTACAGTCTGTGCCCAGTGTGGTCGGGGTACAGTCTGTGCCCAGTGTGGTTGGGGTACAGTCTGTACCCAGTGTGGTAGGGGTACAGTCAATGCCCAGTGTGGTTGGGGTACAGTCTGTGTCCAGTGTGGTTGGGGTACAGTCTGTGCCCAGTGTGGTTGGGGTACAGTCTGTGCCCAGCGTGGTTGGGGTACAGTCTGTGCCCAGGGTTGTTGGGTACAGTCTGTGCCCAGTGTGGTCGGGGTACAGTCTGTGCCCAGTGTGGTCGGGGTACAGTCTGTGCCCAGTGTGGTTGGGGTACAGTCTGTGCCCAGTGTGGTTGGGGTACAGTCTGTGCCCAGTGTTGTTGGGTACAGTCTGTGCCCAGTGTGGTTGGGGTACAGTCAATGCCCACTGTGGTTGGGGTACAGTCAGTGCTCAGTGTGGTTGGGATACAGTCAATGCCCAGTGTGGTTGGGGACAGTCTGTGCCCAGTGTGGTTGGGTACAGTCTGTGCCCAGTGTTTGGGTACAGTCTGTGCCCAGTGTGGTTGGGGTACAGTCTGTGCCCAGTGTTTGGGTACAGTCTGTGTCCAGTGTGGTTGGGGGACAGTCAGTGCCCAGTGTGGTTGGGTGCAGTCTGTGCCCAGTGTGGTTGGGTACAGTCTGTGCCCAGTGTGGTTGGGTACAGTCTGTGCCCAGTGTGGTTGGGGTACAGTCAGTGCCCAGTGTGGTTGGGGTACAGTCAATGCCCAGTGTGGTTGGGGTACAGTCAATGCCCAGTGTGGTTGGGGTACAGTCAATGCCCAGTGTGGTTGGGGGACAGTCAGTGCCCAGTGTGGTTGGGGGACAGTCTGTGCCCAGTGTAGTTGGGCTACAGTCTGTGCCCAGTGTTTGGGGTACAGTCTGTGCCCAGTGTTTGGGGTACAGTCTGTGCCCAGTGTTTGGGGTACAGTCTGTGCCCAGTGTTTGGGGTACAGTCTGTGCCCAGTGTGTTTGGGGCACAGTCTGCGCCCAGTGTGTTTGGGGTACAGTCTGCACCCAGTGCGTTTGGGGTACAGTCTGCGCCCAGTGTGTTTGGGGTACAGTCTGTGCCCAGTGTTGTTGGGGGACAGTCAGTGCCCAGTGTAGTTGGGGTACAGTCTGTGCCCAGTGTTTGGGTACAGTCTGTGCCCAGTGTTTGGGTACAGTCTGTGCCCAGTGTGGTTGGGGTACAGTCGATTCCCAGTGTGTTTGGGGACAGTCTGTGCCCAGTGTGGTTGGGGTACAGTCGATGACCAGTGTGTTTGGGAACAGTCTGTGCCCAGTGTGGTTGGGGTACAGTCGATGCCCAGTGTGGTTGGGGGGGACAGTCGATGCCCAGTGTGGTTGGGGGGACAGTCTGTGCCCAGTGTGGTTGGGGTACAGTCTGTGCCCAGTGTGGTTGGGGGACAGTCTGTGCCCAGTGTGGTTGGGGTACAGTCTGTGCCCAGTGTTGTTGGGTACAGTCTGTGCCCAGTGTGGTTGGGGTACAGTCAATGCCCACTGTGGTTGGGGTACAGTCAGTGCTCAGTGTGGTTGGGATACAGTCAATGCCCAGTGTGGTTGGGGACAGTCTGTGCCCAGTGTGGTTGGGTACAGTCTGTGCCCAGTGTTTGGGTACAGTCTGTGCCCAGTGTGGTTGGGGTACAGTCTGTGCCCAGTGTTTGGGTACAGTCTGTGTCCAGTGTGGTTGGGGGACAGTCAGTGCCCAGTGTGGTTGGGTGCAGTCTGTGCCCAGTGTGGTTGGGTACAGTCTGTGCCCAGTGTGGTTGGGTACAGTCTGTGCCCAGTGTGGTTGGGGTACAGTCAGTGCCCAGTGTGGTTGGGGTACAGTCAATGCCCAGTGTGGTTGGGGTACAGTCAATGCCCAGTGTGGTTGGGGTACAGTCAATGCCCAGTGTGGTTGGGGGACAGTCAGTGCCCAGTGTGGTTGGGGGACAGTCTGTGCCCAGTGTAGTTGGGCTACAGTCTGTGCCCAGTGTTTGGGGTACAGTCTGTGCCCAGTGTTTGGGGTACAGTCTGTGCCCAGTGTTTGGGGTACAGTCTGTGCCCAGTGTTTGGGGTACAGTCTGTGCCCAGTGTGTTTGGGGCACAGTCTGCGCCCAGTGTGTTTGGGGTACAGTCTGCACCCAGTGCGTTTGGGGTACAGTCTGCGCCCAGTGTGTTTGGGGTACAGTCTGTGCCCAGTGTTGTTGGGGGACAGTCAGTGCCCAGTGTAGTTGGGGTACAGTCTGTGCCCAGTGTTTGGGTACAGTCTGTGCCCAGTGTTTGGGTACAGTCTGTGCCCAGTGTGGTTGGGGTACAGTCGATTCCCAGTGTGTTTGGGGACAGTCTGTGCCCAGTGTGGTTGGGGTACAGTCGATGACCAGTGTGTTTGGGAACAGTCTGTGCCCAGTGTGGTTGGGGTACAGTCGATGCCCAGTGTGGTTGGGGGGGACAGTCGATGCCCAGTGTGGTTGGGGGGACAGTCTGTGCCCAGTGTGGTTGGGGTACAGTCTGTGCCCAGTGTGGTTGGGGGACAGTCGATGCCCAGTGTGGTTGGGGTACAGTCTGTACCCAGTGTGGTTGGGGGACAGTCCATGCCCAGTGTGGTTGGGGTACAGTCTGTGCCCAGTGTGGTTGGGGTACAGTCAATGGCCAGTGTGGTTGGGATACAGTCAATGCCCAGTGTGGTTGGGGACAGTCTGTGCCCAGTGTGGTTGGGGTACAGTCAATGCCCAGTGTGGTTGGGGACAGTCTGTGCCCAGTGTGGTTGGGGACAGTCTGTGCCCAGTGTGGTTGGGGTACAGTCAATGCCCAGTGTGGTTGGGGACAGTCTGTGCCCAGTGTGGTTGGGGTACAGTCTGTGCCCAGTGTGGGTGGGTTACAGTCAGTGCCCAGTGTGGGTGGGGTACAGTCAATGCCCAGTGTGGTTGGGGTACAGTCAGTGCTCAGTGTGGTTGGGGTACAGTATGTGCCCAGTGTGATTGGGGTACAGTCAATGCCCAGTGTGGTTGGGGTACAGTCAGTGCCCAGTGTGGTTGGGGTACAGTCAGTGCCCAGTGTGGTTGGGGGTACAGTCAGTGCCCAGTGTGGTTGGGGTACAGTCTGTGCCCAGTGTGTTTGGGGTACAGTCTGTGCCCAGTGTGGTTGGGGTACAGTCTGTGCCCAGTGTGGTTGGGGTACAGTCAGTGCCCAGTGTGGTTGGGGTACAGTCAGTGCCCAGTGTGGTTGGGGTACAGTCAGTGTCCAGTGTGTTTGGGGTACAGTCTGTGCCCAGTGTGGTTGGGGACAGTCTGTGCCCAGTGTGGTTGGGGTACAGTCTGTGCCCAGTGTGGTTGGGGTACAGTCTGTGCCCAGTGTGGTTGGGTACAGTCTGTGCCCAGTGTGTTTGGTGTGCAGTCAGTGCCCAGTGTGGTTGGGGTACAGTCTGTGCCCAGTGTGGTTGGGTACAGTCAGTGCCCAGTGTGGTTGGGGTACAGTCTGTGCCCAGGGTTGTTGGGGTACAGTCTGTGCCCAGCGTGGTTGGGGTACAGTCTGTGCCCAGGGTTGTTGGGTACAGTCTGTGCCCAGTGTGGTCGGGGTACAGTCTGTGCCCAGTGTGGTCTGGGTACAGTCTGTGCCCAGTGTGGTTGGGGTACAGTCTGTGCCCAGTGTGGTTGGGGTACAGTCTGTGCCCAGTGTTGTTGGGTACAGTCTGTGCCCAGTGTGGTTGGGGTACAGTCAATGCCCACTGTGGTTGGGGTACAGTCAGTGCTCAGTGTGGTTGGGATACAGTCAATGCCCAGTGTGGTTGGGGACAGTCTGTGCCCAGTGTGGTTGGGTACAGTCTGTGCCCAGTGTTTGGGTACAGTCTGTGCCCAGTGTGGTTGGGGTACAGTCTGTGCCCAGTGTTTGGGTACAGTCTGTGCCCAGTGTGGTTGGGGTACAGTCAATGCCCAGTGTGGTTGGGGGACAGTCAGTGCCCAGTGTGGTTGGGGGACAGTCAGTGCCCAGTGTGGTTGGGGGACAGTCAGTGCCCAGTGTAGTTGGGCTACAGTCTGTGCCCAGTGTTTGGGTACAGTCTGTGCCCAGTGTTTGGGGTACAGTCTGTGCCCAGTGTTTGGGGTACAGTCTGTGCCCAGTGTGTTTGGGGCACAGTCTGCGCCCAGTGTGTTTGGGGTACAGTCTGCACCCAGTGCGTTTGGGGTACAGTCTGCGCCCAGTGTGTTTGGGGTACAGTCTGTGCCCAGTGTGGTTGGGGGACAGTCAGTGCCCAGTGTAGTTGGGGTACAGTCTGTGCCCAGTGTTTGGGTACAGTCTGTGCCCAGTGTTTGGGTACAGTCTGTGCCCAGTGTGGTTGGGGTACAGTCGATTCCCAGTGTGTTTGGGGACAGTCTGTGCCCAGTGTGGTTGGGGTACAGTCGATGCCCAGTGTGTTTGGGAACAGTCTGTGCCCAGTGTGGTTGGGGTACAGTCGATGCCCAGTGTGGTTGGGGGGGACAGTCGATGCCCAGTGTGGTTGGGGGGACAGTCTGTGCCCAGTGTGGTTGGGGTACAGTCTGTACCCAGTGTGGTTGGGGGACAGTCCGTGCCCAGTGTGGTTGGGGTACAGTCTGTGCCCAGTGTGGTTGGGGTACAGTCAATGGCCAGTGTGGTTGGGATACAGTCAATGCCCAGTGTGGTTGGGGACAGTCTGTGCCCAGTGTGGTTGGGGTACAGTCAATGCCCAGTGTGGTTGGGGACAGTCTGTGCCCAGTGTGGTTGGGGACAGTCTGTGCCCAGTGTGGTTGGGGTACAGTCAATGCCCAGTGTGGTTGGGGACAGTCTGTGCCCAGTGTGGTTGAGGTACAGTCTGTGCCCAGTGTGGGTGGGTTACAGTCAGTGCCCAGTGTGGGTGGGGTACAGTCAATGCCCAGTGTGGTTGGGGTACAGTCAGTGCTCAATGTGGTTGGGGTACAGTATGTGCCCAGTGTGATTGGGGTACAGTCAATGCCCAGTGTGGTTGGGTTACAGTCTGTGCCCAGTGTGGTTGGGGTACAGTCTGTGCCCAGTGTGGTTGGGGTACAGTCTGTGCCCAGTGTGGTTGGGGTACAGTCTGTGCCCAGTGTGGTTGGGTACAATCTGTGCCCAGTGTGGTTGAGGTACAGTCAATGCCCAGTGTGGTTGGGGTACAGTCAATTCCCAGTGTGGTTGGGGTACAGTCTGTGCTCAGTGTGGTTGGGATACAGTCAATGCCCAGTGTGGTTGGGGACAGTCTCTGCCCAGTGTGGTTGGGGACAGTCTGTGCCCATTGTGGTTGGGGTACAGTCTGTGCCCAGTGTGGTAGGGGTACAGTCAATGCCCAGTGTGGTTGGGGGACAGTCTGTGCCCAGTGTGGTTGGGTACAGTCTGTTCCCAGTGTGGTTGGGGTACTGTCAGTGCCCAGTGTGGTTGGGTTACAGTCTGTGCCCAGTGTGGTTGGGGTACAGTCTGTGCCCAGTGTGGTTGAGGTACAGTCTGTGCCCAGTGTGGTTGGGTACAATCTGTGCCCAGTGTGGTTGAGGTACAGTCAATGCCCAGTGTGGTTGGGGTACAGTCAATTCCCAGTGTGGTTGGGGTACAGTCTGTGCTCAGTGTGGTTGGGATACAGTCAATGCCCAGTGTGGTTGGGGACAGTCTGTGCCCAGTGTGGTTGGGGACAGTCTGTGCCCAGTGTGGTTGGGGTACAGTCAATGCCCAGTGTGGGTGGGGTACAGTCTGTGCCCAGTGTGGTTGGGTTACAGTCTGTGCCCAGTGTGGTTGGGTTACAGTCTGTGCCCAGTGTGGTTGGGGTACAGTCAATGCCCAGTGTGGTTGGGGACAGTCTGTGCCCAGTGTGGTTGAGGTACAGTCTGTGCCCAGTGTGGGTGGGTTACAGTCAGTGCCCAGTGTGGGTGGGGTACAGTCAATGCCCAGTGTGGTTGGGGTACAGTCAGTGCTCAGTGTGGTTGGGGTACAGTATGTGCCCAGTGTGATTGGGGTACAGTCAATGCCCAGTGTGGTTGGGTTACAGTCTGTGCCCAGTGTGGTTGGGGTACAGTCTGTGCCCAGTGTGGTTGGGGTACAGTCTGTGCCCAGTGTGGTTGGGGTACAGTCTGTGCCCAGTGTGGTTGGGGTACAGTCTGTGCCCATTGTGGTTGGGGTACAGTCTGTGCCCAGTGTGGTAGGGGTACAGTCAATGCCCAGTGTGGTTGGGGGACAGTCTGTGCCCAGTGTGGTTGGGTACAGTCTGTTCCCAGTGTGGTTGGGGTACTGTCAGTGCCCAGTGTGGTTGGGTTACAGTCTGTGCCCAGTGTGGTTGGGGTACAGTCTGTGCCCAGTGTGGTTGGGGTACAGTCTGTGCCCAGTGTGGTTGGGTACAATCTGTGCCCAGTGTGGTTGAGGTACAGTCAATGCCCAGTGTGGTTGGGGTACAGTCAATGCCCAGTGTGGTTGGGGTACAGTCTGTGCTCAGTGTGGTTGGGGTACAGTCTGTGCTCAGTGTGGTTGGGGACAGTCTGTGCCCAGTGTGGTTGGGGACAGTCTGTGCCCAGTGTGGTTGGGGTACAGTCAATGCCCAGTGTGGGTGGGGTACAGTCTGTGCCCAGTGTGGTTGGGTTACAGTCTGTGCCCAGTGTGGTTGGGTTACAGTCTGTGCCCAGTGTGGTTGGGGTACAGTCAGTGCCCAGTGTGGTTGGGGTACAGTCAGTGCCCAGTGTGGTTGGGGTACAGTCAGTGCCCAGTGTGGTTGGGGTACAGTCAGTGCCCAGTGTGGTTGGGGTACAGTCAGTGCTCAGTGTGGTTGGGGATAATCTGTGCCCAGTGTGGTTGGGGACAGTCTGTGCCCAGTGTGTTTGGGGTACAGTCAGTGCCCAGTGTGGTTGGGGACAGTCTGTGCCCAGTGTGCTTGGGGTACATTCTGTGCCCAGTGTGTTTGGGTACAGTCTGTGCCCAGTGTGTTTGGGGTAGTCAGTGCCCAGTGTGGTTGGGGACAGTCTGTGCCCAGTGTGCTTGGGGTACAGTCTGTGCCCAGTGTGGTTGGGGTACAGTCTGTGCCCAGTGTGGTTGGGGTACAGTCAGTGCCCAGTGTGCTTGGGATACAGTCAGTGCCCAGTGTGCTTGGGATACAGTCAATGCCCAGTGTGGTTGGGGACAGTCTGTGCCCAGTGTGGTTGGGGACAGTCAGTGCCCAGTGTGGTTGGGGTACAGTCTGTGCCCAGTGTGGTTGGGGTACAGTCAGTGCCCAGTGAGGTTGGGGTACAGTCAGTGCTCAGTGTGGTTGGGATACAGTCAATGCCCAGTGTGGTTGGGGACAGTCTGTGCCCAGTGTGGTTGGGGACAGTCTGTGCCCAGTGTGTTTGGGGTACAGTCAGTGCCCAGTGTGGTTGGGGACAGTCTGTGCCCAGTGTGGTTGGGGTACAGTCTGTGCCCAGTGTGGTTGGGGTACAGTCTGTGCCCAGTGTGTTTGGGGTACAGTCAGTGCCCAGTGTGGTTAGGGTACAGTCAATGCCCAGTGTGGTTGGGTTACATCCTGTGCCCAGTGTGGTAGGGGTACAGTCAATGCCCAGTGTGGTTGGGGTACAGTCAGTGCCCAGTGTGGTTGGGGTACAGTCAGTGCCCAGTGTGGTTGGGGTACAGTCAGTGCTCAGTGTGGTTGGGATACAGTCATTGCCCAGTGTGGTTGGGGACAGTCTGTGCCCAGTGTGGTTTATGGTACAGTCAGTGCCCAGTGTGGTTGGGGTACAGTCAGTGCCCAGTGTGGTCGGGGTACAGTCTGTGCCCAGTGTGGTTGGGGTACAGTCTGTGCCCAGTGTGGTTGGGGTACAGTCTGTGCCCAGTGTGTTTGGGGTACAGTCAGTGCCCAGTGTGGTTGGGGTACAGTCAATGCCCAGTGTGGTTGGGGTACATCCTGTGCCCAGTGTGGTAGGGGTACAGTCAATGCCCAGTGTGGTTGGGGTACAGTCAGTGCCCAGTGTGGTTGGGGTACAGTCTGTGCCCAGTGTGGTCGGGGTACAGTCTGTGCCCAGTGTGGTTGGGGTACAGTCTGTACCCAGTGTGGTAGGGGTACAGTCAATGCCCAGTGTGGTTGGGGTACAGTCTGTGTCCAGTGTGGTTGGGGTACAGTCTGTGCCCAGTGTGGTTGGGGTACAGTCTGTGCCCAGCGTGGTTGGGGTACAGTCTGTGCCCAGGGTTGTTGGGTACAGTCTGTGCCCAGTGTGGTCGGGGTACAGTCTGTGCCCAGTGTGGTCGGGGTACAGTCTGTGCCCAGTGTGGTTGGGGTACAGTCTGTGCCCAGTGTGGTTGGGGTACAGTCTGTGCCCAGTGTTGTTGGGTACAGTCTGTGCCCAGTGTGGTTGGGGTACAGTCAATGCCCACTGTGGTTGGGGTACAGTCAGTGCTCAGTGTGGTTGGGATACAGTCAATGCCCAGTGTGGTTGGGGACAGTCTGTGCCCAGTGTGGTTGGGTACAGTCTGTGCCCAGTGTTTGGGTACAGTCTGTGCCCAGTGTGGTTGGGGTACAGTCTGTGCCCAGTGTTTGGGTACAGTCTGTGTCCAGTGTGGTTGGGGGACAGTCAGTGCCCAGTGTGGTTGGGTGCAGTCTGTGCCCAGTGTGGTTGGGTACAGTCTGTGCCCAGTGTGGTTGGGTACAGTCTGTGCCCAGTGTGGTTGGGGTACAGTCAGTGCCCAGTGTGGTTGGGGTACAGTCAATGCCCAGTGTGGTTGGGGTACAGTCAATGCCCAGTGTGGTTGGGGTACAGTCAATGCCCAGTGTGGTTGGGGGACAGTCAGTGCCCAGTGTGGTTGGGGGACAGTCTGTGCCCAGTGTAGTTGGGCTACAGTCTGTGCCCAGTGTTTAGGGTACAGTCTGTGCCCAGTGTTTGGGGTACAGTCTGTGCCCAGTGTTTGGGGTACAGTCTGTGCCCAGTGTTTGGGGTACAGTCTGTGCCCAGTGTGTTTGGGGCACAGTCTGCGCCCAGTGTGTTTGGGGTACAGTCTGCACCCAGTGCGTTTGGGGTACAGTCTGCGCCCAGTGTGTTTGGGGTACAGTCTGTGCCCAGTGTTGTTGGGGGACAGTCAGTGCCCAGTGTAGTTGGGGTACAGTCTGTGCCCAGTGTTTGGGTACAGTCTGTGCCCAGTGTTTGGGTACAGTCTGTGCCCAGTGTGGTTGGGGTACAGTCGATTCCCAGTGTGTTTGGGGACAGTCTGTGCCCAGTGTGGTTGGGGTACAGTCGATGACCAGTGTGTTTGGGAACAGTCTGTGCCCAGTGTGGTTGGGGTACAGTCGATGCCCAGTGTGGTTGGGGGGGACAGTCGATGCCCAGTGTGGTTGGGGGGACAGTCTGTGCCCAGTGTGGTTGGGGTACAGTCTGTGCCCAGTGTGGTTGGGGGACAGTCGATGCCCAGTGTGGTTGGGGTACAGTCTGTACCCAGTGTGGTTGGGGGACAGTCCATGCCCAGTGTGGTTGGGGTACAGTCTGTGCCCAGTGTGGTTGGGGTACAGTCAATGGCCAGTGTGGTTGGGATACAGTCAATGCCCAGTGTGGTTGGGGACAGTCTGTGCCCAGTGTGGTTGGGGTACAGTCAATGCCCAGTGTGGTTGGGGACAGTCTGTGCCCAGTGTGGTTGGGGACAGTCTGTGCCCAGTGTGGTTGGGGTACAGTCAATGCCCAGTGTGGTTGGGGACAGTCTGTGCCCAGTGTGGTTGGGGTACAGTCTGTGCCCAGTGTGGGTGGGTTACAGTCAGTGCCCAGTGTGGGTGGGGTACAGTCAATGCCCAGTGTGGTTGGGGTACAGTCAGTGCTCAGTGTGGTTGGGGTACAGTATGTGCCCAGTGTGATTGGGGTACAGTCAATGCCCAGTGTGGTTGGGGTACAGTCAGTGCCCAGTGTGGTTGGGGTACAGTCAGTGCCCAGTGTGGTTGGGGGTACAGTCAGTGCCCAGTGTGGTTGGGGTACAGTCTGTGCCCAGTGTGTTTGGGGTACAGGCTGTGCCCAGTGTGGTTGGGGTACAGTATGTGCCCAGTGTGGTTGGGGTACAGTCAGTGCCCAGTGTGGTTGGGGTACAGTCAGTGCCCAGTGTGGTTGGGGTACAGTCAGTGTCCAGTGTGTTTGGGGTACAGTCTGTGCCCAGTGTGGTTGGGGACAGTCTGTGCCCAGTGTGGTTGGGGTACAGTCTGTGCCCAGTGTGGTTGGGGTACAGTCTGTGCCCAGTGTGGTTGGGTACAGTCTGTGCCCAGTGTGTTTGGTGTGCAGTCAGTGCCCAGTGTGGTTGGGGTACAGTCTGTGCCCAGTGTGGTTGGGTACAGTCAGTGCCCAGTGTGGGTGGGGTACAGTCTGTGCCCAGGGTTGTTGGGGTACAGTCTGTGCCCAGCGTGGTTGGGGTACAGTCTGTGCCCAGGGTTGTTGGGTACAGTCTGTGCCCAGTGTGGTCGGGGTACAGTCTGTGCCCAGTGTGGTCTGGGTACAGTCTGTGCCCAGTGTGGTTGGGGTACAGTCTGTGCCCAGTGTGGTTGGGGTACAGTCTGTGCCCAGTGTTGTTGGGTACAGTCTGTGCCCAGTGTGGTTGGGGTACAGTCAATGCCCACTGTGGTTGGGGTACAGTCAGTGCTCAGTGTGGTTGGGATACAGTCAATGCCCAGTGTGGTTGGGGACAGTCTGTGCCCAGTGTGGTTGGGTACAGTCTGTGCCCAGTGTTTGGGTACAGTCTGTGCCCAGTGTGGTTGGGGTACAGTCTGTGCCCAGTGTTTGGGTACAGTCTGTGCCCAGTGTGGTTGGGGGACAGTCAGTGCCCAGTGTGGTTGGGTGCAGTCTGTGCCCAGTGTGGTTGGGTACAGTCTGTGCCCAGTGTGGTTGGGTACAGTCTGTGCCCAGTGTGGTTGGGGTACAGTCAGTGCCCAGTGTGGTTGGGGTACAGTCAATGCCCAGTGTGGTTGGGGTACAGTCAATGCCCAGTGTGGTTGGGGTACAGTCAATGCCCAGTGTGGTTGGGGGACAGTCAGTGCCCAGTGTGGTTGGGGGACAGTCAGTGCCCAGTGTGGTTGGGGGACAGTCAGTGCCCAGTGTAGTTGGGCTACAGTCTGTGCCCAGTGTTTGGGTACAGTCTGTGCCCAGTGTTTGGGGTACAGTCTGTGCCCAGTGTTTGGGGTACAGTCTGTGCCCAGTGTGTTTGGGGCACAGTCTGCGCCCAGTGTGTTTGGGGTACAGTCTGCACCCAGTGCGTTTGGGGTACAGTCTGCGCCCAGTGTGTTTGGGGTACAGTCTGTGCCCAGTGTGGTTGGGGGACAGTCAGTGCCCAGTGTAGTTGGGGTACAGTCTGTGCCCAGTGTTTGGGTACAGTCTGTGCCCAGTGTTTGGGTACAGTCTGTGCCCAGTGTGGTTGGGGTACAGTCGATTCCCAGTGTGTTTGGGGACAGTCTGTGCCCAGTGTGGTTGGGGTACAGTCGATGCCCAGTGTGTTTGGGAACAGTCTGTGCCCAGTGTGGTTGGGGTACAGTCGATGCCCAGTGTGTTTGGGAACAGTCTGTGCCCAGTGTGGTTGGGGTACAGTCGATGCCCAGTGTGGTTGGGGGGGACAGTCGATGCCCAGTGTGGTTGGGGGGACAGTCTGTGCCCAGTGTGGTTGGGGTACAGTCTGTACCCAGTGTGGTTGGGGGACAGTCCGTGCCCAGTGTGGTTGGGGTACAGTCTGTGCCCAGTGTGGTTGGGGTACAGTCAATGGCCAGTGTGGTTGGGATACAGTCAATGCCCAGTGTGGTTGGGGACAGTCTGTGCCCAGTGTGGTTGGGGTACAGTCAATGCCCAGTGTGGTTGGGGACAGTCTGTGCCCAGTGTGGTTGGGGACAGTCTGTGCCCAGTGTGGTTGGGGTACCGTCAATGCCCAGTGTGGTTGGGGACAGTCTGTGCCCAGTGTGGTTGAGGTACAGTCTGTGCCCAGTGTGGGTGGGTTACAGTCAGTGCCCAGTGTGGGTGGGGTACAGTCAATGCCCAGTGTGGTTGGGGTACAGTCAGTGCTCAATGTGGTTGGGGTACAGTATGTGCCCAGTGTGATTGGGGTACAGTCAATGCCCAGTGTGGTTGGGTTACAGTCTGTGCCCAGTGTGGTTGGGGTACAGTCTGTGCCCAGTGTGGTTGGGGTACAGTCTGTGCCCAGTGTGGTTGGGGTACAGTCTGTGCCCAGTGTGGTTGGGTACAATCTGTGCCCAGTGTGGTTGAGGTACAGTCAATGCCCAGTGTGGTTGGGGTACAGTCAATTCCCAGTGTGGTTGGGGTACAGTCTGTGCTCAGTGTGGTTGGGATACAGTCAATGCCCAGTGTGGTTGGGGACAGTCTCTGCCCAGTGTGGTTGGGGACAGTCTGTGCCCATTGTGGTTGGGGTACAGTCTGTGCCCAGTGTGGTAGGGGTACAGTCAATGCCCAGTGTGGTTGGGGGACAGTCTGTGCCCAGTGTGGTTGGGTACAGTCTGTTCCCAGTGTGGTTGGGGTACTGTCAGTGCCCAGTGTGGTTGGGTTACAGTCTGTGCCCAGTGTGGTTGGGGTACAGTCTGTGCCCAGTGTGGTTGGGGTACAGTCTGTGCCCAGTGTGGTTGGGTACAATCTGTGCCCAGTGTGGTTGAGGTACAGTCAATGCCCAGTGTGGTTGGGGTACAGTCAATTCCCAGTGTGGTTGGGGTACAGTCTGTGCTCAGTGTGGTTGGGATACAGTCAATGCCCAGTGTGGTTGGGGACAGTCTGTGCCCAGTGTGGTTGGGGACAGTCTGTGCCCAGTGTGGTTGGGGTACAGTCAATGCCCAGTGTGGGTGGGGTACAGTCTGTGCCCAGTGTGGTTGGGTTACAGTCTGTGCCCAGTGTGGTTGGGTTACAGTCTGTGCCCAGTGTGGTTGGGTTACAGTCTGTGCCCAGTGTGGTTGGGGTACAGTCAATGCCCAGTGTGGTTGGGGACAGTCTGTGCCCAGTGTGGTTGAGGTACAGTCTGTGCCCAGTGTGGGTGGGTTACAGTCAGTGCCCAGTGTGGGTGGGGTACAGTCAATGCCCAGTGTGGTTGGGGTACAGTCAGTGCTCAGTGTGGTTGGGGTACAGTATGTGCCCAGTGTGATTGGGGTACAGTCAATGCCCAGTGTGGTTGGGTTACAGTCTGTGCCCAGTGTGGTTGGGGTACAGTCTGTGCCCAGTGTGGTTGGGGTACAGTCTGTACCCAGTGTGGTTGGGGTACAGTCTGTGCCCAGTGTGGTTGGGGTACAGTCTGTGCCCATTGTGGTTGGGGTACAGTCTGTGCCCAGTGTGGTAGGGGTACAGTCAATGCCCAGTGTGGTTGGGGGACAGTCTGTGCCCAGTGTGGTTGGGTACAGTCTGTTCCCAGTGTGGTTGGGGTACTGTCAGTGCCCAGTGTGGTTGGGTTACAGTCTGTGCCCAGTGTGGTTGGGGTACAGTCTGTGCCCAGTGTGGTTGGGGTACAGTCTGTGCCCAGTGTGGTTGGGGTACAGTCTGTGCCCAGTGTGGTTGGGTACAATCTGTGCCCAGTGTGGTTGAGGTACAGTCAATGCCCAGTGTGGTTGGGGTACAGTCAATGCCCAGTGTGGTTGGGGTACAGTCTGTGCTCAGTGTGGTTGGGATACAGTCAATGCCCAGTGTGGTTGGGGACAGTCTGTGCCCAGTGTGGTTG
This sequence comes from Pristiophorus japonicus, assembly GCF_044704955.1. Lineage (NCBI taxonomy): Eukaryota > Metazoa > Chordata > Chondrichthyes > Pristiophoridae > Pristiophorus > Pristiophorus japonicus. The sequence goes on from NW_027254614.1 coordinate 115,409, forward strand.
GGGACAGTCTGTGCCCAGTGTGGTTGGGGTACAGTCAATGCCCAGTGTGGGTGGGGTACAGTCTGTGCCCAGTGTGGTTGGGTTACAGTCTGTGCCCAGTGTGGTTGGGTTACAGTCTGTGCCCAGTGTGGTTGGGGTACAGTCAGTGCCCAGTGTGGTTGGGGTACAGTCAGTGCCCAGTGTGGTTGGGGTACAGTCAATGCCCAGTGTGGTTGGGGTACAGTCAATGCCCAGTGTGGTTGGGGTACAGTCAGTGCTCAGTGTGGTTGGGGATAATCTGTGCCCAGTGTGGTTGGGGACAGTCTGTGCCCAGTGTGTTTGGGGTACAGTCAGTGCCCAGTGTGGTTGGGGACAGTCTGTGCCCAGTGTGCTTGGGGTACATTCTGTGCCCAGTGTGTTTGGGTACAGTCTGTGCCCAGTGTGTTTGGGGTAGTCAGTGCCCAGTGTGGTTGGGGACAGTCTGTGCCCAGTGTGCTTGGGGTACAGTCTGTGCCCAGTGTGGTTGGGGTACAGTCTGTGCCCAGTGTGGTTGGGGTACAGTCAGTGCCCAGTGTGCTTGGGATACAGTCAGTGCCCAGTGTGCTTGGGATACAGTCAATGCCCAGTGTGGTTGGGGACAGTCTGTGCCCAGTGTGGTTGGGGACAGTCAGTGCCCAGTGTGGTTGGGGTACAGTCTGTGCCCAGTGTGGTTGGGGTACAGTCAGTGCCCAGTGAGGTTGGGGTACAGTCAGTGCTCAGTGTGGTTGGGATACAGTCAATGCCCAGTGTGGTTGGGGACAGTCTGTGCCCAGTGTGGTGGGGGACAGTCTGTGCCCAGTGTGTTTGGGGTACAGTCAGTGCCCAGTGTGGTTGGGGACAGTCTGTGCCCAGTGTGGTTGGGGTACAGTCTGTGCCCAGTGTGGTTGGGGTACAGTCTGTGCCCAGTGTGGTTGGGGTACAGTCTGTGCCCAGTGTGTTTGGGGTACAGTCAGTGCCCAGTGTGGTTGGGGTACAGTCAATGCCCAGTGTGGTTGGGTTACATCCTGTGCCCAGTGTGGTAGGGGTACAGTCAATGCCCAGTGTGGTTGGGGTACAGTCAGTGCCCAGTGTGGTTGGGGTACAGTCAGTGCCCAGTGTGGTTGGGGTACAGTCAGTGCTCAGTGTGGTTGGGATACAGTCAATGCCCAGTGTGGTTGGGGACAGTCTGTGCCCAGTGTGGTTTATGGTACAGTCAGTGCCCAGTGTGGTTGGGGTACAGTCAGTGCCCAGTGTGGTCGGGGTACAGTCTGTGCCCAGTGTGGTTGGGGTACAGTCTGTGCCCAGTGTGGTTGGGGTACAGTCTGTGCCCAGTGTGTTTGGGGTACAGTCAGTGCCCAGTGTGGTTGGGGTACAGTCAATGCCCAGTGTGGTTGGGGTACATCCTGTGCCCAGTGTGGTAGGGGTACAGTCAATGCCCAGTGTGGTTGGGGTACAGTCAGTGCCCAGTGTGGTTGGGGTACAGTCTGTGCCCAGTGTGGTCGGGGTACAGTCTGTGCCCAGTGTGGTTGGGGTACAGTCTGTGTCCAGTGTGGTTGGGGTACAGTCTGTGCCCAGTGTTGTTGGGGTACAGGCTGTGCCCATTGTGGTTGGGGTACAGTCTGTGCCCAGTGTGGTAGGGGTACAGTCAATGCCCAGTGTGGTTGGGGTACAGTCTGTGCCCAGTGTGGTTGGGTACAGTCTGTGCCCAGTGTGGTTGGGGTACAGTCAGTGCTCAATGTGGTTGGGGTACAGTATGTGCCCAGTGTGATTGGGGTACAGTCAATGCCCAGTGTGGTTGGGTTACAGTCTGTGCCCAGTGTGGTTGGGGTACAGTCTGTGCCCAGTGTGGTTGGGGTACAGTCTGTGCCCAGTGTGGTTGGGGTACAGTCTGTGCCCAGTGTGGTTGGGTACAATCTGTGCCCAGTGTGGTTGAGGTACAGTCAATGCCCAGTGTGGTTGGGGTACAGTCAATTCCCAGTGTGGTTGGGGTACAGTCTGTGCTCAGTGTGGTTGGGATACAGTCAATGCCCAGTGTGGTTGGGGACAGTCTCTGCCCAGTGTGGTTGGGGACAGTCTGTGCCCATTGTGGTTGGGGTACAGTCTGTGCCCAGTGTGGTAGGGGTACAGTCAATGCCCAGTGTGGTTGGGGGACAGTCTGTGCCCAGTGTGGTTGGGTACAGTCTGTTCCCAGTGTGGTTGGGGTACTGTCAGTGCCCAGTGTGGTTGGGTTACAGTCTGTGCCCAGTGTGGTTGGGGTACAGTCTGTGCCCAGTGTGGTTGGGGTACAGTCTGTGCCCAGTGTGGTTGGGTACAATCTGTGCCCAGTGTGGTTGAGGTACAGTCAATGCCCAGTGTGGTTGGGGTACAGTCAATTCCCAGTGTGGTTGGGGTACAGTCTGTGCTCAGTGTGGTTGGGATACAGTCAATGCCCAGTGTGGTTGGGGACAGTCTGTGCCCAGTGTGGTTGGGGACAGTCTGTGCCCAGTGTGGTTGGGGTACAGTCAATGCCCAGTGTGGGTGGGGTACAGTCTGTGCCCAGTGTGGTTGGGTTACAGTCTGTGCCCAGTGTGGTTGGGTTACAGTCTGTGCCCAGTGTGGTTGGGTTACAGTCTGTGCCCAGTGTGGTTGGGGTACAGTCAATGCCCAGTGTGGTTGGGGACAGTCTGTGCCCAGTGTGGTTGAGGTACAGTCTGTGCCCAGTGTGGGTGGGTTACAGTCAGTGCCCAGTGTGGGTGGGGTACAGTCAATGCCCAGTGTGGTTGGGGTACAGTCAGTGCTCAGTGTGGTTGGGGTACAGTATGTGCCCAGTGTGATTGGGGTACAGTCAATGCCCAGTGTGGTTGGGTTACAGTCTGTGCCCAGTGTGGTTGGGGTACAGTCTGTGCCCAGTGTGGTTGGGGTACAGTCTGTACCCAGTGTGGTTGGGGTACAGTCTGTGCCCAGTGTGGTTGGGGTACAGTCTGTGCCCATTGTGGTTGGGGTACAGTCTGTGCCCAGTGTGGTAGGGGTACAGTCAATGCCCAGTGTGGTTGGGGGACAGTCTGTGCCCAGTGTGGTTGGGTACAGTCTGTTCCCAGTGTGGTTGGGGTACTGTCAGTGCCCAGTGTGGTTGGGTTACAGTCTGTGCCCAGTGTGGTTGGGGTACAGTCTGTGCCCAGTGTGGTTGGGGTACAGTCTGTGCCCAGTGTGGTTGGGGTACAGTCTGTGCCCAGTGTGGTTGGGTACAATCTGTGCCCAGTGTGGTTGAGGTACAGTCAATGCCCAGTGTGGTTGGGGTACAGTCAATGCCCAGTGTGGTTGGGGTACAGTCTGTGCTCAGTGTGGTTGGGATACAGTCAATGCCCAGTGTGGTTGGGGACAGTCTGTGCCCAGTGTGGTTGGGGACAGTCTGTGCCCAGTGTGGTTGGGGTACAGTCAATGCCCAGTGTGGGTGGGGTACAGTCTGTGCCCAGTGTGGTTGGGTTACAGTCTGTGCCCAGTGTGGTTGGGTTACAGTCTGTGCCCAGTGTGGTTGGGGTACAGTCAGTGCCCAGTGTGGTTGGGGTACAGTCAGTGCCCAGTGTGGTTGGGGTACAGTCAATGCCCAGTGTGGTTGGGGTACAGTCAATGCCCAGTGTGGTTGGGGTACAGTCAGTGCTCAGTGTGGTTGGGGATAATCTGTGCCCAGTGTGGTTGGGGACAGTCTGTGCCCAGTGTGTTTGGGGTACAGTCAGTGCCCAGTGTGGTTGGGGACAGTCTGTGCCCAGTGTGCTTGGGGTACATTCTGTGCCCAGTGTGTTTGGGTACAGTCTGTGCCCAGTGTGTTTGGGGTAGTCAGTGCCCAGTGTGGTTGGGGACAGTCTGTGCCCAGTGTGCTTGGGGTACAGTCTGTGCCCAGTGTGGTTGGGGTACAGTCTGTGCCCAGTGTGGTTGGGGTACAGTCAGTGCCCAGTGTGCTTGGGATACAGTCAGTGCCCAGTGTGCTTGGGATACAGTCAATGCCCAGTGTGGTTGGGGACAGTCTGTGCCCAGTGTGGTTGGGGACAGTCAGTGCCCAGTGTGGTTGGGGTACAGTCTGTGCCCAGTGTGGTTGGGGTACAGTCAGTGCCCAGTGAGGTTGGGGTACAGTCAGTGCTCAGTGTGGTTGGGATACAGTCAATGCCCAGTGTGGTTGGGGACAGTCTGTGCCCAGTGTGGTGGGGGACAGTCTGTGCCCAGTGTGTTTGGGGTACAGTCAGTGCCCAGTGTGGTTGGGGACAGTCTGTGCCCAGTGTGGTTGGGGTACAGTCTGTGCCCAGTGTGGTTGGGGTACAGTCTGTGCCCAGTGTGGTTGGGGTACAGTCTGTGCCCAGTGTGTTTGGGGTACAGTCAGTGCCCAGTGTGGTTGGGGTACAGTCAATGCCCAGTGTGGTTGGGTTACATCCTGTGCCCAGTGTGGTAGGGGTACAGTCAATGCCCAGTGTGGTTGGGGTACAGTCAGTGCCCAGTGTGGTTGGGGTACAGTCAGTGCCCAGTGTGGTTGGGGTACAGTCAGTGCTCAGTGTGGTTGGGATACAGTCAATGCCCAGTGTGGTTGGGGACAGTCTGTGCCCAGTGTGGTTTATGGTACAGTCAGTGCCCAGTGTGGTTGGGGTACAGTCAGTGCCCAGTGTGGTCGGGGTACAGTCTGTGCCCAGTGTGGTTGGGGTACAGTCTGTGCCCAGTGTGGTTGGGGTACAGTCTGTGCCCAGTGTGTTTGGGGTACAGTCAGTGCCCAGTGTGGTTGGGGTACAGTCAATGCCCAGTGTGGTTGGGGTACATCCTGTGCCCAGTGTGGTAGGGGTACAGTCAATGCCCAGTGTGGTTGGGGTACAGTCAGTGCCCAGTGTGGTTGGGGTACAGTCTGTGCCCAGTGTGGTCGGGGTACAGTCTGTGCCCAGTGTGGTTGGGGTACAGTCTGTGTCCAGTGTGGTTGGGGTACAGTCTGTGCCCAGTGTTGTTGGGGTACAGGCTGTGCCCATTGTGGTTGGGGTACAGTCTGTGCCCAGTGTGGTAGGGGTACAGTCAATGCCCAGTGTGGTTGGGGTACAGTCTGTGCCCAGTGTGGTTGGGTACAGTCTGTGCCCAGTGTGGTTGGGGTACTGTCAGTGCCCAGTGTGGTTGGGTTACAGTCTGTGCCCAGTGTGGTTGGGGTACAGTCTGTGCCCAGTGTGGTTGGGTACAATCTGTGCCCAGTGTGGTTGGGGTACAGTCAATGCCCAGTGTGGTTGGGGTACAGTCGATGCCCAGTGTGGTTGGGGGGACAGTCTGTGCCCAGTGTGGTTGGGGTACAGTCTGTGCCCAGTGTGGTTGGGGGACAGTCGATGCCCAGTTTGGTTGGGGTACAGTCTGTACCCAGTGTGGTTGGGGGACAGTCAATGCCCATTGTGGTTGGGGTACAGTCTGTGCCCAGTGTGGTTGGGGTACAGTCAATGGCCAGTGTGGTTGGAATACAGTCAATGCCCAGTGTGGTTGGGGTACAGTATGTGCCCAGTGTGGTTGGGGTACAGTCAATGGCCAGTGTGGTTGGGATACAGTCAATGCCCAGTGTGGTTGGGGGACAGTCAATGCCCAGTGTGGTTGGGGTATAGTCTGTGCCCAGTGTGGTTGGGGTACAGTCAATGCTCAGTGTGGTTGGGGACAGTCTGTGCCCAGTGTGGTTGGGGACAGTCTGTGCCCAGTGTGGTTGGGGTACAGTCTGTGCCCAGTGTGGGTGGGTTACAGTCAGTGCCCAGTGTGGTAGGGGTACAGTCAGTGCCCAGTGTGGTTGGGGTACAGTCAGTGCTCAGTGTGGTTGGGGTACAGTATGTGCCCAGTGTGATTGGGGTACAGTCAATGCCCAGTGTGGTTGGGTTACAGTCTGTGCCCAGTGTGGTTGGGGTACAGTCAATGACCAGTGTGGTTGGGATACAGTCAGTGCCCAGTGTGGTTGGGGTACAGTCTGTGCCCAGTGTGGTTGGGGTACAGTCAATGGCCAGTGTGGTTGGGGTACAGTCAGTGACCAGTGTGGTTGGGGTACAGTCAGTGCCCAGTGTGGTTGGGGTACAGTCTGTGCCCAGTGTGGTTGGGGTACAGTATGTGCCCAGTGTGTTTGGGGTACAGTCAGTGCCCAGTGTGGTTGGGGTACAGTCAATGCCCAGTGTGGTTGGGGTACAGTCTGTGCCCAGTGTGGTAGGGGTACAGTCAATGCCCAGTGTGGTTGGGGTACAGTCTGTACCCAGTGTGGTTGGGGTACAGTCTGTGCCCAGTGTGGTTGGGGTACAGTCTGTGCCCATTGTGGTTGGGGTACAGTCTGTGCCCAGTGTGGTAGGGGTACAGTCAATGCCCAGTGTGGTTGGGGTACAGTCTGTGCCCAGTGTGGTTGGGTACAGTCTGTGCCCAGTGTGGTTGGGGTACTGTCAGTGCCCAGTGTGGTTGGGTTACAGTCTGTGCCCAGTGTGGTTGGGGTACAGTCTGTGCCCAGTGTGGTTACGGTACAGCCTGTGCCCAGTGTGGTTGGGTACAATCTGTGCCCAGTGTGGTTGAGGTACAGTCAATGCCCAGTGTGGTTGGGGTACAGTCAATGCCCAGTGTGGTTGGGGTACAGTCTGTGCTCAGTGTGGTTGGGATACAGTCAATGCCCAGTGTGGTTGGGGACAGTCTGTGCCCAGTGTGGTTGGGGACAGTCTGTGCCCAGTGTGTTTGGGGTCAGTCTGTGCCCAGTGTGGTTGGGGTACAGTCTGTGCCCAGTGTGGTTGGGGTACAGTCTGTGCACAGTGTGGTTGGGGTACAGTCTGTGCACAGTGTGGTTGGGGTACAGTCTGTGCACAGTGTGGTTGGGGTACAGTCTGTGCCCAGTGTGGTTGGGTTACAGTCTGTGCCCAGTGTGGTTGGGGACAGTCTGTGCCCAGTGTGTTTGGGGTACAGTCTGTGCCCAGTGTGGTTGGGGTACAGTCTGTGCCCAGTGTGGTTGGGGTACAGTCTGTGCCCAGTGTGGTTGGGGTACAGCCTGTGCCCAGTGTGGTTGGGGTACAGTCAGTGCTCAGTGTGGTTGGGGATAATCTGTGCCCAGTGTGGTTGGGGACAGTCTGTGCCCAGTGTGTTTGGGGTACAGTCAGTGCCCAGTGTGGTTGGGGACAGTCTGTGCCCAGTGTGCTTGGGGTACATTCTGTGCCCAGTGTGTTTGGGTACAGTCTGTGCCCAGTGTGTTTGGGGTAGTCAGTGCCCAGTGTGGTTGGGGACAGTCTGTGCCCAGTGTGCTTGGGGTACAGTCTGTGCCCAGTGTGGTTGGGGTACAGTCTGTGCCCAGTGTGGTTGGGGTACAGTCAGTGCCCAGTGTGGTTGGGGTACAGTCAATGGCCAGTGTGGTTGGGATACAGTCTGTGCCCAGTGTGTTTGGGGAGTCTGTGCCCAGTGTGTTTGGGGTACAGTCAGTGCCCAGTGTGGTTGGGGTACAGTCTGTGCCCAGCGTGGTTGGGGTACAGTCTGTGCCCAGTGTGGTTGGGTACAGTCTGTGCCCAGTGTGGTTGGGTTACAGTCAGTGCCCAGTGTGGTAGGGGTACAGTCAATGCCCAGTGTGGTTGAGGTACAGTCAGTGCTCAGTGTGGTTGGGGTGCAGTCTGTGCCCAGTGTGATTGGGGTACAGTCTGTGCCCAGTGTGGTTGGGGTACAGTCTGTGCCCAGTGTGGCCGGGGTACAGTCAGTGCCCAGTGTGGTTGGGGTGCAGTCAATGGCTAGTGTGGTTGGGGTACAGTCAATGCCCAGTGTGGTTGGGGTACAGTCAATGCCCAGTGTGGTTGGGGTACAGTCAGTGCTCAGTGTGGTTGGGGATAATCTGTGCCCAGTGTGGTTGGGGACAGTCTGCGCCCAGTGTGTTTGGGGTACAGTCAGTGCCCAGTGTGGTTGGGGACAGTCTGTGCCCAGTGTGCTTGGGGTACATTCTGTGCCCAGTGTGGTTGGGTACAGTCTGTGCCCAGTGTGTTTGGGGTAGTCAGTGCCCAGTGTGGTTGTGGACAGTCTGTGCCCAGTCTGCTTGGGGTACAGTCTGTGCCCAGTGTGGTTGGGGTATAGTCTGTGCCCAGTGTGGTTGGGGTACAGTCTGTGCCCAGTGTGGTTGGGGTACAGTCAGTGCCCAGTGTGGTTGGGGTACAGTCAGTGCCCAGTGTGCTTGGGATACAGTCAATGCCCAGTGTGGTTGGGGACAGTCTGTGCCCAGTGTGGTTGGGTACAGTCAGTGCCCAGTGTGGTTGGGGTACAGTCTGTGCCCAGTGTGGTTGGGGTACAGTCTGTGCCCAGTGTGGTTGGGGTACAGTCTGTGCCCAGTGTGGTTGGGTACAGTCAGTGCCCAGTGTGGTCGGGGTACAGTCTGTGCCCAGTGTGGTCGGGATACAGTCAGTGCCCAGTGTGGTTGGGGTACAGTCTGTGCCCAGTGTGGCTGGGGTACAGTCAATGCCCAGTGAGGTTGGGGTACAGTCAGTGCTCAGTGTGGTTGGGATACAGTCAATGCCCAGTGTGGTTGGGGACAGTCTGTGCCCAGTGTGGTTGGGTACAGTCTGTGCCCAGTGTGTTTGGGGTACAGTCAGTGCCCAGTGTGGTTGGGGACAGTCTGTGCCCAGTGTGGTTGGGGACAGTCTGTGCCCAGTGTGCTTGGGATACAGTCTGTGCCCAGTGTGTTTGGGGTACAGTCAGTGCCCAGTGTGGTTGGGGACAGTCTGTGCCCAGTGTGGTTGGGGTACAGTCTGTACCCAGTGTGGTTGGGGTACAGTCTGTGCCCAGTGTGGTTGGGGTACAGTCTGTGCCCATTGTGGTTGGGGTACAGTCTGTGCCCAGTGTGGTAGGGGTACAGTCAATGCCCAGTGTGGTTGGGGTACAGTCTGTGCCCAGTGTGGTTGGGTACAGTCTGTGCCCAGTGTGGTTGGGGTACTGTCAGTGCCCAGTGTGGTTGGGTTACAGTCTGTGCCCAGTGTGGTTGGGGTACAGTCTGTGCCCAGTGTGGTTACGGTACAGCCTGTGCCCAGTGTGGTTGGGTACAATCTGTGCCCAGTGTGGTTGAGGTACAGTCAATGCCCAGTGTGGTTGGGGTACAGTCAATGCCCAGTGTGGTTGGGGTACAGTCTGTGCTCAGTGTGGTTGGGATACAGTCAATGCCCAGTGTGGTTGGGGACAGTCTGTGCCCAGTGTGGTTGGGGACAGTATGTGCCCAGTGTGTTTGGGGTCAGTCTGTGCCCAGTGTGGTTGGGGTACAGTCTGTGCCCAGTGTGGTTGGGGTACAGTCTGTGCCCAGTGTGGTTGGGGTACAGTCTGTGCACAGTGTGGTTGGGGTACAGTCTGTGCACAGTGTGGTTGGGGTACAGTCTGTGCCCAGTGTGGTTGGGTTACAGTCTGTGCCCAGTGTGGTTGGGGACAGTCTGTGCCCAGTGTGTTTGGGGTACAGTCTGTGCCCAGTGTGGTTGGGGTACAGTCTGTGCCCAGTGTGGTTGGGGTACAGTCTGTGCCCAGTGTGGTTGGGGTACAGCCTGTGCCCAGTGTGGTTGGGGTACAGTCAGTGCTCAGTGTGGTTGGGGATAATCTGTGCCCAGTGTGGTTGGGGACAGTCTGTGCCCAGTGTGTTTGGGGTACAGTCAGTGCCCAGTGTGGTTGGGGACAGTCTGTGCCCAGTGTGCTTGGGGTACATTCTGTGCCCAGTGTGTTTGGGTACAGTCTGTGCCCAGTGTGTTTGGGGTAGTCAGTGCCCAGTGTGGTTGGGGACAGTCTGTGCCCAGTGTGCTTGGGGTACAGTCTGTGCCCAGTGTGGTTGGGGTACAGTCTGTGCCCAGTGTGGTTGGGGTACAGTCAGTGCCCAGTGTGGTTGGGGTACAGTCAATGGCCAGTGTGGTTGGGATACAGTCTGTGCCCAGTGTGTTTGGGGAGTCTGTGCCCAGTGTGTTTGGGGTACAGTCAGTGCCCAGTGTGGTTGGGGTACAGTCTGTGCCCAGCGTGGTTGGGGTACAGTCTGTGCCCAGTGTGGTTGGGTACAGTCTGTGCCCAGTGTGGTTGGGTTACAGTCAGTGCCCAGTGTGGTAGGGGTACAGTCAATGCCCAGTGTGGTTGAGGTACAGTCAGTGCTCAGTGTGGTTGGGGTGCAGTCTGTGCCCAGTGTGATTGGGGTACAGTCTGTGCCCAGTGTGGTTGGGGTACAGTCTGTGCCCAGTGTGGCCGGGGTACAGTCAGTGCCCAGTGTGGTTGGGGTGCAGTCAATGGCTAGTGTGGTTGGGGTACAGTCAATGCCCAGTGTGGTTGGGGTACAGTCAATGCCCAGTGTGGTTGGGGTACAGTCAGTGCTCAGTGTGGTTGGGGATAATCTGTGCCCAGTGTGGTTGGGGACAGTCTGCGCCCAGTGTGTTTGGGGTACAGTCAGTGCCCAGTGTGGTTGGGGACAGTCTGTGCCCAGTGTGCTTGGGGTACATTCTGTGCCCAGTGTGGTTGGGTACAGTCTGTGCCCAGTGTGTTTGGGGTAGTCAGTGCCCAGTGTGGTTGTGGACAGTCTGTGCCCAGTCTGCTTGGGGTACAGTCTGTGCCCAGTGTGGTTGGGGTATAGTCTGTGCCCAGTGTGGTTGGGGTACAGTCTGTGCCCAGTGTGGTTGGGGTACAGTCAGTGCCCAGTGTGGTTGGGGTACAGTCAGTGCCCAGTGTGCTTGGGATACAGTCAATGCCCAGTGTGGTTGGGGACAGTCTGTGCCCAGTGTGGTTGGGTACAGTCAGTGCCCAGTGTGGTTGGGGTACAGTCTGTGCCCAGTGTGGTTGGGGTACAGTCTGTGCCCAGTGTGGTTGGGGTACAGTCTGTGCCCAGTGTGGTTGGGTACAGTCAGTGCCCAGTGTGGTCGGGGTACAGTCTGTGCCCAGTGTGGTCGGGATACAGTCAGTGCCCAGTGTGGTTGGGGTACAGTCTGTGCCCAGTGTGGCTGGGGTACAGTCAATGCCCAGTGAGGTTGGGGTACAGTCAGTGCTCAGTGTGGTTGGGATACAGTCAATGCCCAGTGTGGTTGGGGACAGTCTGTGCCCAGTGTGGTTGGGTACAGTCTGTGCCCAGTGTGTTTGGGGTACAGTCAGTGCCCAGTGTGGTTGGGGACAGTCTGTGCCCAGTGTGGTTGGGGACAGTCTGTGCCCAGTGTGCTTGGGATACAGTCTGTGCCCAGTGTGGTTGGGGTACAGTCTGTGCCCAGTATGGTTAGGGTACAGTCTGTGCCCAGTGTGGTTGGGTTACAGTCAGTGCCCAGTGTGGTTGGGGTACAGTCTGTGCCCAGTGTGGTTGGGTACAATCTGTGCCCAGTGTGGTTGAGGTACAGTCAATGCCCAGTGTGGTTGGGGTACAGTCAATGCCCAGTGTGGTTGGGGTACAGTCTGTGCTCAGTGTGGTTGGGATACAGTCAATGCCCAGTGTGGTTGGGGACAGTCTGTGCCCAGTGTGGTTGGGGACAGTCTGTGCCCAGTGTGTTTGGGGTCAGTCTGTGCCCAGTGTGGTTGGGGTACAGTCTGTGCCCAGTGTGGTTGGGGTACAGTCTGTGCCCAGTGTGGTTGGGGTACAGTCTGTGCCCAGTGTGGTTGGGGTACAGTCAATGGCCAGTGTGGTTGGGATACAGTCTGTGCCCAGTGTGTTTGGGGAGTCTGTGCCCAGTGTGGTTGGGGTACAGTCTGTGCCCAGTGTGGTTGGGGTACAGTCTGTGCCCAGTGTGGTTGGGTACAGTCTGTGCCCAGTGTGATTGGGTTACAGTCAGTGCCCAGTGTGGTAGGGGTACAGTCAATGCCCAGTGTGGTTGGGGTACAGTCAGTGCTCAGTGTGGTTGGGGTGCAGTCTGTGCCCAGTGTGATTGGGGTACAGTCTGTGCCCAGTGTGGTTGGGGTACAGTCAATGGCCACTGTGCTTGGGATACAGTCAATGCCCAGTGTGGTTGGGGACAGTCTGTGCCCAGTGTGGTTGGGGTACTGTCAATGCCCAGTGTGGTTGGGGTACAGTCTGTGCCCAGTGTGGTTGGGGTACAGTCAATGGCCAGTGTGCTTGGGATACAGTCAATGCCCAGTGTGGTTGGGGAGTCTGTGCCCAGTGTGTTTGGGGTACAGTCAGTGCCCAGTGTGGTTGGGGTACAGTCTGTGCCCAGTGTGGTTGGGGACAGTCTGTGCCCAGTGTGGTTGGGGACAGTCTGTGCCCAGTGTGTTTGGGGTACAGTCAGTGCCAGTGTGCTTGGGGTCAGTCTGTGTCCAATGTGGTTGGGGTACAGTCTGTGCCCAGTGTGGTTGGGGTACAGTCTGTGCCCAGTGTGGTTGGGGTACAGTCTGTGCCCAGTGTGGTTGGGGTATAGTCTGTGCCCAGTGTGGTTGGGGTACAGTCTGTGCCTAGTGTGCTTGGGGTACAGTCTGTGCCCAGTGTGGTTGGGGTACAGTCTGTGCCCAGTGTGGTTGGGCTACAGTCTGTGCCCAGTGTGGTTGGGCTACAGTCTGTGCCCAGTGTGGTTGGGCTACAGTCTGTGCCCAGTGTGGTTGGGGTACAGTCTGTGCCCAGTGTGGTTGGGCTACAGTCTGTGCCCAGTGTGGTTGGGGTACAGTCTGTGCCCAGTGTGGTTGGGTACAGCCTGTGCCCAGTGTGGTTGGGTACAGTCTGTGCCCAGTGTGTTTGGGGTGCAGTCTGTGCCCAGTGTGGTTGGGTACACTCTGTGCCCAGTGTGGTTGGGTACAGTCTGTGCCCAGTGTGGTTGGGGTACAGTCAGTGCCCAGTGTGGTTGGGGTACAGTCAGTGCCAAGTGTGGTTGGGGTACAGTCTGTGCCCAGTGCTTGGGGTACAGTCTGTGCCCAGTGTGGTTGGGGTACAGTCAGTGCCCAGTGTGGTTGGGGTACAGTCAGTGCCCAGTGTGGTTGGGGTACAGTCAATGGCCAGTGTGCTTGGGATACAGTCAATGCCCAGCGTGGTTGGGGACAGTCTGTGCCCAGTGTGGTTGGGTACAGTCAGTGCCCAGTGTGGTTGGGGTACAGTCAGTGCCCAGTGTGGTTGGGGTACAGTCTGTGCCCAGTGTTGTTGGGTACAGTCAGTGCCCAGTGTGGTCGGGGTACAGTCTGTGCCCAGTGTGGTCGGGATACAGTCAGTGCCCAGTGTGGTTGGGGTACAGTCTGTGCAAAGTGTGGTTGGGGTACAGTCAATGCCCAGTGTGGTTGGGGTACAGTCAGTGCTCAGTGTGGTTGGGATACAGTCTGTGCCCAGTGTGGCTGGGTTACAGTCAGTGCCCAGTGTGGTTGGGGTACAGTCAGTGCCCAGTGTGGTTGGGGTACAGTCAATGGCCAGTGTGCTTGGGATACAGTCAATGCCCAGTGTGGTTGGGGACAGTCAATGCCCAGTGTGGTTGGGGACAGTCTGTGCCCAGTGTGGTTGGGGTACAGTCAATGCCCAGTCTGGTTGGGGTACAGTCAGTGCCCAGTGTGGTTGGGGACAGTCTGTGCCCAGTGTGCTTGGGGTACAGTCTGTGCCCAGTGTGGTTGGGGTACAGTCTGTGCCCAGTGTGGTTGGGGACAGTCTGTGCCCAGTCTGGTTGGGGTACAGTCAATGCCCAGTCTGGTTGGGGTACAGTCAATGCCCAGTGTGGTTGGGGTACAGTCTGTGCCCAGTGTGGTTGGGGTATAGTCAATGGCCAGTGTGGTTGGTGATACAGTCTGTGCCCAGTGTGTTTGGGGAGTCTGTGCCCAGTGTGTTTGGGGTACAGTCAGTGCCCAGTGTGGTTGGGGTACAGTCTGTGCCCAGTGTGGTTGGGTACAGTCTGTGCCCAGTGTGGTTGGGGTACAGTCTGTGCCCAGTGTGGTTGGGTTACAGTCAGTGCCCAGTGTGGTAGGGGTACAGTCAATGCCCAGTGTGGTAGGGGTACAGTCAATGCCCAGTGTGGTTGGGGTACAGTCAGTGTTCAGTGTGGTTGGGGTGCAGTCTGTGCCCAATGTGATTGGGGTACAGTCTGTGCCCAGTGTGGTTGGGGTACAGCCTGTGCCCAGTGTGGCCGGGGTACAGTCAGTGCCCAGTGTGGTTGGGGTACAGTCTGTGCCCAGTGTGGTTGGGGTACAGTCTGTGCCCAGTGTGGTAGGGGTACAGTCAGTGCCCAGTGTGGTTGGGGTACAGTCAATGGCCACTGTGCTTGGGATACAGTCAATGCCCAGTGTGGTTGGGGGTAGTCTGTGCCCAGTGTGGTTGGGGCACAGTCAATGCCCAGTGTGGTTGGGGTACAGTCAATGATCAGTTTGCTTGGGATACAGTCAATGCCCAGTGTGGTTGGGGTACAGTCAGAGCCCAGTGTTGTTGGGGTACAGTCTGTGCCCAGTGTGGTAGGGGTAAAGTCAATGCCCAGTGTGGTTGGGGTACAGTCTGTGCCCAGTGTGGTTGGGGTACAGTCTGTACCCAGTGTGGTTGGGGTACATTCTGTGCCCAGTGCGGTAGGGGTACAGTCTGTGCCCAGTGTGGTAGGGGTACAGTCTGTGCCCAGTGTGGTAGGGGTACAGTCAATGCCCAGTGTGGTTGGGGTACAGTCTGTGCCCAGTGTTGTTGGGTACAGTCTGTGCCCAGTGTGGTTGGGGTACAGTATGTGCCCAGTGTGGTCGGGATACAGTCAGTGCCCAGTGTGGTTGGGGTACAGTCTGTGCAAAGTGTGGTTGGGGTACAGTCAATGCCCAGTGTGGTTGGGGTACAGTCAGTGCTCAGTGTGGTTGGGATACAGTCAATGCCCAGTGTGGTTGGGGACAGTCTGTGCCCAGTGTGGTTGGGGACAGTCTGTGCCCAGTGTGTTTGGGGTACAGTCAGTGCCCAGTGTGGTTGGGGACAGTCTGTGCCCAGTGTGCTTGGGGTACAGTCTGTGCCCAGTGTGGTTGGGGTACAGTCTGTGCCCAGTGTGGTTGGGGTACAGTCTGTGCCCAGTGTGGCTGGGTTACAGTCAGTGCCCAGTGTGGTTGGGGTACAGTCAGTGCCCAGTGTGGTTGGGGTACAGTCAATGGCCAGTGTGCTTGGGATACAGTCAATGCCCAGTGTGGTTGGGGACAGTCAATGCCCAGTGTGGTTGGGGACAGTCTGTGCCCAGTGTGGTTGGGGTACAGTCAATGCCCAGTCTGGTTGGGGTACAGTCAATGCCCAGTGTGGTTGGGGTACAGTCTGTGCCCAGTGTGGTTGGGGTATAGTCAATGGCCAGTGTGGTTGGTGATACAGTCTGTGCCCAGTGTGTTTGGGGAGTCTGTGCCCAGTGTGTTTGGGGTACAGTCAGTGCCCAGTGTGGTTGGGGTACAGTCTGTGCCCAGTGTGGTTGGGTACAGTCTGTGCCCAGTGTGGTTGGGTACAGTCTGTGCCCAGTGTGGTTGGGGTACAGTCTGTGCCCAGTGTGGTTGGGTTACAGTCAGTGCCCAGTGTGGTAGGGGTACAGTCAATGCCCAGTGTGGTAGGGGTACAGTCAATGCCCAGTGTGGTTGGGGTACAGTCAGTGCTCAGTGTGGTTGGGGTGCAGTCTGTGCCCAATGTGATTGGGGTACAGTCTGTGCCCAGTGTGGTTGGGGTACAGCATGTGCCCAGTGTGGCCGGGGTACAGTCAGTGCCCAGTGTGGCCGGGGTACAGTCAGTGCCCAGTGTGGTTGGGGTACAGTCTGTGCCCAGTGTGGTAGGGGTACAGTCAATGCCCAGTGTGGTTGGGGTACAGTCAATGGTCACTGTGCTTGGGATACAGTCAATGCCCAGTGTGGTTGGGGGTAGTCTGTGCCCAGTGTGGTTGGGGCACAGTCAATGCCCAGTGTGGTTGGGGTACAGTCAATGACCAGTTTGCTTGGGATACAGTCAATGCCCAGTGTGGTTGGGGTACAGTCAGAGCCCAGTGTTGTTGGGGTACAGTCTGTGCCCAGTGTGGTAGGGGTAAAGTCAATGCCCAGTGTGGTTGGGGTACAGTCTGTGCCCAGTGTGGTTGGGGTACAGTCTGTACCCAGTGTGGTTGGGGTACATTCTGTGCCCAGTGCGGTAGGGGTACAGTCTGTGCCCAGTGTGGTAGGGGTACAGTCTGTGCCCAGTGTGGTAGGGGTACAGTCAATGCCCAGTGTGGTTGGGGTACAGTCTGTGCCCAGTGTGGTTGGGGTACTGTCAGTGCCCAGTGTGGTTGGGGTACAGTCTGTGCCCAGTGTGGTTGGGGTACAGTCTGTGCCCAGTGTTGTTGGGTACAGTCTGTGCCCAGTGTGGTTGGGGTACAGTCAATGCCCAGTGTGGTTGGGGTACAGTCAGTGCTCAGTGTGGTTGGGATACAGTTAATGCCCAGTGTGGTTGGGGACAGTCTGTGCCCAGTGTGGTTGGGGACAGTCTGTGCCCAGTGTGTTTGGGGTACAGTCTGTGCCCAGTGTGGTTGGGGTACAGTCTGTGCCCAGTGTGGTTGGGGACAGTCAGTGCCCAATATGCTTGGGGTACAGTCTGTGCCCAGTGTGGTTGGGGTACAGTCAGTGCCCAGTGTGGTTGGGGTACAGTCAGTGCCCAGTGTGGTTGGGGTACAGTCAATGCCCAGTGTGGTTGGGGACAGTCTGTGCCCAGTGTGGTTGGGTACAGTCAGTGCCCAATGTGGTTGGGGTACAGCATGTGCCCAGTCTGGCCGGGGTACAGTCAGTGCCCAGTGTGGCCGGGGTACAGTCAGTGCCCAGTGTGGTTGGGGTACAGTCTGTGCCCAGTGTGGTAGGGGTACAGTCAATGCCCAGTGTGGTTGGGGTACAGTCATTGGCCACTGTGCTTGGGATACAGTCAATGCCCAGTGTGGTTGGGGGTAGTCTGTGCCCAGTGTGGTTGGGGCACAGTCAATGCCCAGTGTGGTTGGGGTACAGTCAATGACCAGTTTGCTTGGGATACAGTCAATGCCCAGTGTGGTTGGGGTACAGTCAGAGCCCAGTGTTGTTGGGGTACAGTCTGTGCCCAGTGTGGTAGGGGTAAAGTCAATGCCCAGTGTGGTTGGGGTACAGTCTGTGCCCAGTGTGGTTGGGGTACAGTCTGTACCCAGTGTGGTTGGGGTACATTCTGTGCCCATTGCGGTAGGGGTACAGTCTGTGCCCAGTGTGGTAGGGGTACAGTCTGTGCCCAGTGTGGTAGGGGTACAGTCAATGCCCAGTGTGGTTGGGGTACAGTCTGTGCCCAGTGTTGTTGGGTACAGTCTGTGCCCAGTGTGGTTGGGGTACTGTCAGTGCCCAGTGTGGTTGGGGTACAGTCTGTGCCCAGTGTGGTTGGGGTACAGTCTGTGCCCAGTGTTGTTGGGTACAGTCTGTGCCCAGTGTGGTTGGGGTACAGTCAATGCCCAGTGTGGTTGGGGTACAGTCAGTGCTCAGTGTGGTTGGGGTACAGTCAGTGCTCAGTGTGGTTGGGATACAGTTAATGCCCAGTGTGGTTGGGGACAGTCTGTGCCCAGTGTGGTTGGGGACAGTCTGTGCCCAGTGTGTTTGGGGTACAGTCTGTGCCCAGTGTGGTTGGGGTACAGTCTGTGCCCAGTGTGGTTGGGGACAGTCAGTGCCCAATATGCTTGGGGTACAGTCTGTGCCCAGTGTGGTTGGGGTACAGTCAGTGCCCAGTGTGGTTGGGGTACAGTCAGTGCCCAGTGTGGTTGGGGTACAGTCAATGGCCAGTGTTGTTGGGTACAGTCAGTGCCCAGTGTGGTTGGGATACAGTCTGTGCCCAGTGTGGTTGGGTACAGTCTGTGCCCAGTGTGGTTGGGATACAGTCTGTGCCCAGTGTGGTGGGGGACAGTCGATACCCAGTGTGGTTGGGGTACAGTCTGTGCCCAGTGTGGTTGGGGGACAGTCGATGCCCAGTGTGGTTGGGGTACAGTCAGTGCCCAGTGTGGTTGGGGTACAGTCAGTGCCCAGTGTGGTTGGGGTACAGTCAATGGCCAGTGTGCTTGGGATACAGTCAATGCCCAGCGTGGTTGGGGACAGTCTGTGCCCAGTGTGGTTGGGTACAGTCAGTGCCCAGTGTGGTTGGGGTACAGTCTGTGCCCAGTGTGGTTGGGGTACAGTCTGTGCCCAGTGTTGTTGGGTACAGTCAGTGCCCAGTGTGGTTGGGATACAGTCTGTGCCCAGTGTGATTGGGATACAGTCTGTGCCCAGTGTGGTTGGGGTACAGTCTGTGACCAGTGTGGTTGGGGTACAGTATGTGCCCAGTGTGGTGGGGGACAGTCTGTACCCAGTGTGGTTGGGGTACAGTCTGTGCCCAGTGTGGTTGGGGTACAGTCTGTGCCCAGTGTGGTTGGGGTACAGTCTGTGCCCAGTGTGGTTGGGGTACAGTCTGTGCCCAGTGTGGTTGGGGTACAGTCTGTGCCCAGTGTGGTTGGGTACAGTCTGTGCCCAGTGTGTTTGGGGTGCAGTCAGTGCCCAGTGTGGTTGGGGTACAGTCTGTGCCCAGTGTGGTTGGGTACAGTCTGTGCCCAGTGTGGTTGGGGTACAGTCAGTGCCCAGTGTGGTTGGGGTACAGTCTGTGCCCAGTGTGGTTGGGGTACAGTCTGTGCCCAGTGTTGTTGGGTACAGTCTGTGCCCAGTGTTGTTGGGTACAGTCTGTGCCCAGTGTTGTTGGGTACAGTCTGTGCCCAGTGTGGTCGGGGTACAGTCTGTGCCCAGGGTGGTCGTGGTACAGTCTGTGCCCAGTGTGGTTGGGGCACAGTCTGTGCCCAGTGTGGTTGGGGTACAGTCTGTGCCCAGTGTTGTTGGGGTACAGTCAATGCCCACTGTGGTTGGGGTACAGTCAGAGCTCAGTGTGGTTGGGATACAGTCAATGCCCAGTGTGGTTGGGGACAGTCTGTGCCCAGTGTGGTTGGGTACAGTCTGTGCCCAGTGTTTGGGTACAGTCTGTGCCCAGTGTGGTTGGGGTACAGTCTGTGCCCAGTGTTTGGGTACAGTCTGTGCCCAGTGTGGTTGGGGGACAGTCAGTGCCCAGTGTGGTTGGGGTACAGTCAATGCCCAGTGTGGTTGGGGTACAGTCTGTGCCCAGTGTGGGTGGGTACAGTCTGTGCCCAGTGTGGTTGGGTACAGTCTGTGCCCAGTGTGGTTGGGGTACAGTCAGTGCCCAGTGTGGTTGGGGTACAGTCAATGCCCAGTGTGGTTGGGGTACAGTCAATGCCCAGTGTGGTTGGGGGACAGTCAGTGCCCAGTGTGGTTGGGGGACAGTCAGTGCCCAGTGTAGTTGGGCTACAGTCTGTGCCCAGTGTTTGGGTACAGTCTGTGCCCAGTGTTTGGGGTACAGTCTGTGCCCAGTGTTTGGGGTACAGTCTGTGCCCAGTGTGTTTGGGGCACAGTCTGCGCCCAGTGTGTTTGGGGTTCAGTCTGCGCCCAGTGTGTTTGGGGTACAGTCTGCGCCTAGTGTGTTTGTTGTACAGTCTGTGCCCAGTGTGGTTGGGGGACAGTCAGTGCCCAGTGTAGTTGGGGTACAGTCTGTGCCCAGTGTTTGGGTACAGTCTGTGCCCAGTGTTTGGGTACAGTCTGTGCCCAGTGTGGTTGGGGTACAGTCGATTCCCAGTGTGTTTGGGGACAGTCTGTGCCCAGTGTGGTTGGGGTACAGTCGATGCCCAGTGTGTTTGGGAACAGTCTGTGCCCAGTGTGGTTGGGGTACAGTCGATGCCCAGTGTGGTTGGGGGGGACAGTCGATGCCCAGTGTGGTTGGGGGGACAGTCTGTGCCCAGTGTGGTTGGGGTACAGTCTGTGCCCAGTGTGGTTGGGGGACAGTCGATGCCCAGTGTGGTTGGGGTACAGTCTGTACCCAGTGTGGTTGGGGGATAGTCAATGCCCAGTGTGGTTGGGCTACAGTCTGTGCCCAGTGTGGTTGGGGTACAGTCAATGGCCAGTGTGGTTGGGATACAGTCAATGCCCAGTGTGGTTGGGGACAGTCTGTGCCCAGTGTGGTTGGGGTACAGTCAATGCCCAGTGTGGTTGGGGACAGTCTGTGCCCAGTGTGGTTGGGGTACAGTCAATGCCCAGTGTGGTTGGGGACAGTCTGTGCCCAGTGTGGTTGGGGTACAGTCAATGCCCAGTGTGGTTGGGGTACAGTCAATGCCCAGTGTGGTTGGGGGACAGTCAGTGCCCAGTGTGGTTGGGGGACAGTCAGTGCCCAGTGTAGTTGGGCTACAGTCTGTGCCCAGTGTTTGGGTACAGTCTGTGCCCAGTGTTTGGGGTACAGTCTGTGCCCAGTGTGTTTGGGGTACAGTCTGCGCCCAGTGTGTTTGGGGTACAGTCTGCGCCCAGTGTGTTTGGGGTACAGTCTGCGCCCAGTGTGTTTGGGGTACAGTCAATGCCCAGTGTGGTTGGGGTACAGTCAATGGCCAGTGTGGTTGGGATACAGTCAATGCCCAGTGTGGTTGGGGACAGTCTGTGCCCAGTGTGGTTGGGGACAGTCTGTGCCCAGTGTGGTTGGGGTACAGTCAGTGCCCAGTGTGATTGGGGTACAGTCAGTGCCCAGTGTGGTTGGGGTACAGTATATGCCCAGTGTGGTTGGGGTACAGTCTGTGCCCAGTGTGGTTGGGGTACAGTATGTGCCCAGTGTGGATGGGGTACAGTCACTGCCCAGTGTGGTTGGGGTACAGTCTGTGCCCAGTGTGGTAGGGGTACAGTCAGTGCCCAGTGTGGTCGGGGTACAGTCTGTGCCCAGTGTGGTTGGGGTACAGTCTGTGCCCAGTGTGGTAGGGGTACAGTCTGTGCCCAGTGTGGTAGGGGTGCAGTCAATGCCCAGTGTGGTTGGGATACAGCCTGTGCCCAGTGTGGTTGGGGTACAGTCTGTGCCCAGTGTGGTTGGGGTACAGTCTGTGCCCATTGTGGTTGGGGTACAGTCAATGCCCAGTGTAGTTGGGGTACAGTCTGTGCCCAGTGTGGTCGGGTACAGTCTGTGCCCAGTGTGGTTGGGGTACTGTCAGTGCCCAGTGTGGTTGGGTTACAGTCTGTGCCCAGTGTGGTTGGGGTACAGTCTGTGCCCAGTGTGGTTGGGTACAATCTGTGCCCGGTGTGGTTGGGGTACAGTCAATGCCCAGTGTGGTTGGGGTACAGTCGATGCCCAGTGTGGTTGGGGTACAGTCAATGAACAGTGTGGTTGGGATACAGTCAATGCCCAGTGTGGTTGGGGTACAGTCGGTGCCCAGTGTGGTGGGGTACAGTCAATGGCCAGTGTGGTTGGGATACAGTCAATGCCCAGTGTGGTTGGGGACAGTCTGTGCCCAGTGTGGTTGGGGTACAGTCAATGCCCAGTGTGGTTGGGGACAGTCTGTGCCCAGTGTGGTTGGGGACAGTCTGTGCCCAGTGTGGTTGGGGTACAGTCTGTGCCCACTGTGGATGGGTTACAGTCAGTGCCCAGTGTGGTAGGGGTACAGTCAATGCCCAGTGTGGTTGGGGTACAGTCAGTGCTGAGTGTGGTTGGGGTACAGTATGTGCCCAGTGTGATTGGGGTACAGTCAATGCCCAGTGTGGTTGGGGTACAGTCAGTGCCCAGTGTGGTTGGGGTACAGTCAGTGCCCAGTGTTTGGGTACAGTCTGTGCCCAGTGTGGTTGGGGTACAGTCTGTGCCCAGTGTTTGGGTACAGTCTGTGTCCAGTGTGGTTGGGGGACAGTCAGTGCCCAGTGTGGTTGGGTGCAGTCTGTGCCCAGTGTGGTTGGGTACAGTCTGTGCCCAGTGTGGTTGGGTACAGTCTGTGCCCAGTGTGGTTGGGGTACAGTCAGTGCCCAGTGTGGTTGGGGTACAGTCAATGCCCAGTGTGGTTGGGGTACAGTCAATGCCCAGTGTGGTTGGGGTACAGTCAATGCCCAGTGTGGTTGGGGGACAGTCAGTGCCCAGTGTTTGGGTACAGTCTGTGCCCAGTGTTTGGGGTACAGTCTGTGCCCAGTGTTTGGGGTACAGTCTGTGCCCAGTGTGTTTGGGGCACAGTCTGCGCCCAGTGTGTTTGGGGTACAGTCTGTGCCCAGTGTGGTTGGGGGACAGTCAGTGCCCAGTGTAGTTGGGGTACAGTCTGTGCCCAGTGTTTGGGTACAGTCTGTGCCCAGTGTTTGGGTACAGTCTGTGCCCAGTGTTTGGGTACAGTCTGTGCCCAGTGTGGTTGGGGTACAGTCGATTCCCAGTGTGTTTGGGGACAGTCTGTGCCCAGTGTGGTTGGGGTACAGTCGATGCCCAGTGTGTTTGGGAACAGTCAATGCCCAGTGTGGTTGGGGACAGACTGTGCCCAGTGTGGTTGGGGACAGTCTGTGCCCAGTGTGGTTGGGGTACAGTCAATGCCCAGTGTGGTTGGGGACAGTCAGTGCCCAGTGTGGTTGGGGTACAGTCAGTGCCCAGTGTGGTTGGGGTACAGTCAGTGCCCAGTGTGGTTGGGGTACAGTCAGTGCCCAGTGTGGTTGGGGTACAGTCTGTGCCCAGTGTGTTTGGGGTACAGTCAGTGCCCAGTGATTTGGGGTACAGTCAGTGCCCCGTGTGGTTGGGGACAGTCTGTGCCCAGTGTGGTTGGGGTACAGTCTGTGCCCAGTGTGGTTGGGGTACAGTCTGTGCCCAGTGTGGTTGGGGTACAGTCTGTGCCCAGTGTGGTTGGGGTACAGTCAGTGCCCAGTGTGGTTGGGGTACAGTCAGTGTGCAGTGTGTTTGGGGTACAGTCTGTGCCCAGTGTGGTTGGGGACAGTCTGTGCCCAGTGTGGTTGGGGTACAGTCTGTGCCCAGTGTGGTTGGGGTACAGTCTGTGCCCAGTGTGGTTGGGGTACAGTCTGTGCCCAGTGTGGTTGGGTACAGTCTGTGCCCAGTGTGTTTGGTGTGCAGTCAGTGCCCAGTGTGGTTGGGGTACAGTCTGTGCCCAGTGTGGTTGGGTACAGTCAGTGCCCAGTGTGGTTGGGGTACAGTCAGTGCCCAGTGTGGTTGGGGTACAGTCTGTGCCCAGCGTGGTTGGGGTACAGTCTGTGCCCAGGGTTGTTGGGTACAGTCTGTGCCCAGTGTGGTCGGGGTACAGTCTGTGCCCAGTGTGGTCGGGGTACAGTCTGTGCCCAGTGTGGTTGGGGTACAGTCTGTGCCCAGTGTGGTTGGGGTACAGTCTGTGCCCAGTGTTGTTGGGTACAGTCTGTGCCCAGTGTGGTTGGGGTACAGTCAATGCCCACTGTGGTTGGGGTACAGTCAGTGCTCAGTGTGGTTGGGATACAGTCAATGCCCAGTGTGGTTGGGGACAGTCTGTGCCCAGTGTGGTTGGGTACAGTCTGTGCCCAGTGTTTGGGTACAGTCTGTGCCCAGTGTGGTTGGGGTACAGTCTGTGCCCAGTGTTTGGGTACAGTCTGTGTCCAGTGTGGTTGGGGGACAGTCAGTGCCCAGTGTGGTTGGGTGCAGTCTGTGCCCAGTGTGGTTGGGTACAGTCTGTGCCCAGTGTGGTTGGGTACAGTCTGTGCCCAGTGTGGTTGGGGTACAGTCAGTGCCCAGTGTGGTTGGGGTACAGTCAATGCCCAGTGTGGTTGGGGTACAGTCAATGCCCAGTGTGGTTGGGGGACAGTCAGTGCCCAGTGTGGTTGGGGGACAGTCAGTGCCCAGTGTAGTTGGGCTACAGTCTGTGCCCAGTGTTTGGGTACAGTCTGTGCCCAGTGTTTGGGGTACAGTCTGTGCCCAGTGTTTGGGGTACAGTCTGCAGCCAGTGCGTTTGGGGTACAGTCTGCGCCCAGTGTGTTTGGGGTACAGTCTGTGCCCAGTGTGGTTGGGGGACAGTCAGTGCCCAGTGTAGTTGGGGTACAGTCTGTGCCCAGTGTTTGGGTACAGTCTGTGCCCAGTGTGGTTGGGGTACAGTCGATTCCCAGTGTGTTTGGGGACAGTCTGTGCCCAGTGTGGTTGGGGTACAGTCGATGCCCAGTGTGTTTGGGAACAGTCTGTGCCCAGTGTGGTTGGGGTACAGTCGATGCCCAGTGTGTTTGGGAACAGTCTGTGCCCAGTGTGGTTGGGGTACAGTCGATGCCCAGTGTGGTTGGGGGGGACAGTCGATGCCCAGTGTGGTTGGGGGGACAGTCTGTGCCCAGTGTGGTTGGGGGACAGTCCGTGCCCAGTGTGGTTGGGGTACAGTCTGTGCCCAGTGTGGTTGGGGTACAGTCAATGGCCAGTGTGGTTGGGATACAGTCAATGCCCAGTGTGGTTGGGGACAGTCTGTGCCCAGTGTGGTTGGGGTACAGTCAATGCCCAGTGTGGTTGGGGACAGTCTGTGCCCAGTGTGGTTGGGGACAGTCTGTGCCCAGTGTGGTTGGGGTACAGTCAATGCCCAGTGTGGTTGGGGACAGTCTGTGCCCAGTGTGGTTGGGGTACAGTCTGTGCCCAGTGTGGGTGGGTTACAGTCAGTGCCCAGTGTGGGTGGGGTACAGTCAATGCCCAGTGTGGTTGGGGTACAGTCAGTGCTCAGTGTGGTTGGGGTACAGTATGTGCCCAGTGTGATTGGGGTACAGTCAATGCCCAGTGTGGTTGGGTTACAGTCTGTGCCCAGTGTGTTTGGGGTACAGTCTGTGCCCACTGTGGTTGGGGTACAGTCTGTACCCAGTGTGGTTGGGGTACAGTCTGTGCCCAGTGTGTTTGGGGTACAGTCTGTGCCCATTGTGGTTGGGGTACAGTCTGTGCCCAGTGTGGTAGGGGTACAGTCAATGCCCAGTGTGGTTGGGGGACAGTCTGTGCCCAGTGTGGTTGGGTACAGTCTGTTCCCAGTGTGGTTGGGGTACTGTCAGTGCCCAGTGTGGTTGGGTTACAGTCTGTGCCCAGTGTGGTTGGGGTACAGTCTGTGCCCAGTGTGGTTGGGGTACAGTCTGTGCCCAGTGTGGTTGGGTACAATCTGTGCCCAGTGTGGTTGAGGTACAGTCAATGCCCAGTGTGGTTGGGGTACAGTCAATGCCCAGTGTGGTTGGGGTACAGTCTGTGCTCAGTGTGGTTGGGATACAGTCAATGCCCAGTGTGGTTGGGGACAGTCTGTGCCCAGTGTGGTTGGGGACAGTCTGTGCCCAGTGTGGTTGGGGTACAGTCAATGCCCAGTGTGGGTGGGGTACAGTCTGTGCCCAGTGTGGTTGGGGTACAGTCTGTGCCCAGTGTTTGGGTACAGTCTGTGCCCAGTGTGGTTGGGGGACAGTCAGTGCCCAGTGTAGTTGGGGTACAGTCTGTGCCCAGTGTTTGGGTACAGTCTGTGCCCAGTGTGGCTGGGGTACAGTCTGTGCCCAGTGTGGTTGGGGTACAGTCTGTGCCCAGTGTGGTTGGGGTACAGTCTGTGCCCAGTGTGGTTGGGGGACAGTCGATGCCCAGTGTGGTTGGGGTACAGTCTGTGCCCAGTGTGGTTGGGGTACAGTATGTGCCCAGTGTTGTTGGGTACAGTCTGTGCCCAGTGTGGTCGGGGTACAGTCTGTGCCCAGGGTGGTCGGGGTACAGTCTGTGCCCAGTGTGGTTGGGGTACAGTCAATGCCCAGTGTGGTTGGGATACAGTCTGTGCCCAGTGTGGTTGGGGTACAGTCTGTGCCCAGTGTGGTTGGGGTACAGTCTGTGCCCAGTGTGGTTGGGGTACAGTCAATGCCCAGTGTAGTTGGGGTACAGTCTGTGCCCAGTGTGGTCGGGTACAGTCTGTGCACAGTGTGGTTGGGGTACTGTCAGTGCCCAGTGTGGTTGGGTTACAGTCTGTGCCCAGTGTGGTTGGGGTACAGTCTGTGCCCAGTGTGGTTGGGTACAATCTGTGCCCAGTGTGGTTGGGGTACAGTCGATGCCCAGTGTGGTTGGGGTACAGTCGATGCCCAGTGTGGTTGGGGTACAGTCAGTGCCCAGTGTGGTTGGGGACAGTCTGTGCCCAGTGTGGTTGGGGTACAGTCTGTGGCCAGTGTGGTTGGGGTACAGTCTGTGCCCAGTGTGGTAGGGGTACAGTCAGTGCCCAGTGTGGTTGGGGTACAGTCAGTGCCCAGTGTGGTTGGGGTACAGTCAGTGTCCAGTGTGTTTGGGGTACAGTCTGTGCCCAGTGTGGTTGGGGACAGTCTGTGCCCAGTGTGGTTGGGGTACAGTCTGTGCCCAGTGTGGTTGGGGTACAGTCTGTGCCCAGTGTGGTTGGGGTACAGTCTGTGCCCAGTGTGGTTGGGGTACAGTCTGTGCCCAGTGTGGTTGGGTACAGTCTGTGCCCAGTGTGTTTGGTGTGCAGTCAGTGCCCAGTGTGGTTGGGGTACAGTCTGTGCCCAGTGTGGTTGGGTACAGTCAGTGCCCAGTGTGGTTGGGGTACAGTCAGTGCCCAGTGTGGTTGGGGTACAGTCTGTGCCCAGCGTGGTTGGGGTACAGTCTGTGCCCAGGGTTGTTGGGTACAGTCTGTGCCCAGTGTGGTCGGGGTACAGTCTGTGCCCAGTGTGGTCGGGGTACAGTCTGTGCCCAGTGTGGTTGGGGTACAGTCTGTGCCCAGTGTGGTTGGGGACAGTCTGTGCCCAGTGTGGTTGGGTACAGTCTGTGCCCAGTGTTTGGGTACAGTCTGTGCCCAGTGTGGTTGGGGTACAGTCTGTGCCCAGTGTTTGGGTACAGTCTGTGTCCAGTGTGGTTGGGGGACAGTCAGTGCCCAGTGTGGTTGGGTGCAGTCTGTGCCCAGTGTGGTTGGGTACAGTCTGTGCCCAGTGTGGTTGGGTACAGTCTGTGCCCAGTGTGGTTGGGGTACAGTCAGTGCCCAGTGTGGTTGGGGTACAGTCAATGCCCAGTGTGGTTGGGGTACAGTCAATGCCCAGTGTGTTTGGGAACAGTCTGTGCCCAGTGTGGTTGGGGTACAGTCGATGCCCAGTGTGGTTGGGGGGGACAGTCGATGCCCAGTGTGGTTGGGGGGACAGTCTGTGCCCAGTGTGGTTGGGGTACAGTCTGTACCCAGTGTGGTTGGGGGACAGTCCATGCCCAGTGTGGTTGGGGTACAGTCTGTGCCCAGTGTGGTTGGGGTACAGTCAATGGCCAGTGTGGTTGGGATACAGTCAATGCCCAGTGTGGTTGGGGACAGTCTGTGCCCAGTGTGGTTGGGGTACAGTCAATGCCCAGTGTGGTTGGGGACAGTCTGTGCCCAGTGTGGTTGGGGACAGTCTGTGCCCAGTGTGGTTGGGGTACAGTCAATGCCCAGTGTGGTTGGGGACAGTCTGTGCCCAGTGTGGTTGGGGTACAGTCTGTGCCCAGTGTGGGTGGGTTACAGTCAGTGCCCAGTGTGGGTGGGGTACAGTCAATGCCCAGTGTGGTTGGGGTACAGTCAGTGCTCAGTGTGGTTGGGGTACAGTATGTGCCCAGTGTGATTGGGGTACAGTCAATGCCCAGTGTGGTTGGGTTACAGTCTGTGCCCAGTGTGGTTGGGGTACAGTCTGTGCCCAGTGTGGTTGGGGTACAGTATGTACCCAGTGTGGTTGGGGTACAGTCTGTGCCCAGTGTGGTTGGGGTACAGTCTGTGCCCATTGTGGTTGGGGTACAGTCTGTGCCCAGTGTGGTAGGGGTACAGTCAATGCCCAGTGTGGTTGGGGGACAGTCTGTGCCCAGTGTGGTTGGGTACAGTCTGTTCCCAGTGTGGTTGGGGTACTGTCAGTGCCCAGTGTGGTTGGGTTACAGTCTGTGCCCAGTGTGGTTGGGGTACAGTCTGTGCCCAGTGTGGTTGGGGTACAGTCTGTGCCCAGTGTGGTTGGGGTACAATCTGTGCCCAGTGTGGTTGAGGTACAGTCAATGCCCAGTGTGGTTGGGGTACAGTCAATGCCCAGTGTGGTTGGGGTACAGTCTGTGCTCAGTGTGGTTGGGATACAGTCAATGCCCAGTGTGGTTGGGGACAGTCTGTGCCCAGTGTGGTTGGGGACAGTCTGTGCCCAGTGTGGTTGGGGTACAGTCAATGCCCAGTGTGGGTGGGGTACAGTCTGTGCCCAGTGTGGTTGGGGTACAGTCTGTGCCCAGTGTTTGGGTACAGTCTGTGCCCAGTGTTTGGGTACAGTCTGTGCCCAGTGTGGTTGGGGGACAGTCAGTGCCCAGTGTAGTTGGGGTACAGTCTGTGCCCAGTGTTTGGGTACAGTCTGTGCCCAGTGTTTGGGTACAGTCTGTGCCCAGTGTGGTTGGGTACAGTCTGTGCCCAGTGTGGTTGGGGTACAGTCGATTCCCAGTGTGTTTGGGGACAGTCTGTGCCCAGTGTGGTTGGGGTACAGTCGATGCCCAGTGTGTTTGGGAACAGTCTGTGCCCAGTGTGGCTGGGGTACAGTCGATGCCCAGTGTGGTTGGGGGGAAGTCTGTGCCCAGTGTGGTTGGGGTACAGTCAGTGCCCAGTGTGGTTGGGGGACAGTCGCTGCCCAGTGTGGTTGGGGTACAGTCTGTGCCCAGTGTGGTTGGGGTACAGTCTGTGCCCAGTGTTGTTGGGTACAGTCTGTGCCCAGTGTGGTCGGGGTACAGTCTGTGCCCAGGGTGGTCGGGGTACAGTCTGTGCCCAGTGTGGTTGGGGTACAGTCATTGCCCAGTGTGGTTGGGGTACAGTCTGTGCCCAGTGTGGTTGGGGTACAGTCAATGGCCAGTGTGGTTGGGATACAGTCAATGCCCAGTGTGGTTGGGGTACAGTCAGTGCCCAGTGTGATTGGGGTACAGTCAGTGCCCAGTGTGGTTGGGGTACAGTATATGCCCAGCGTGGTTGGGGTACAGTCTGTGCCCAGTGTGGTTGGGGTACAGTATGTGCCCAGTGTGGATGGGGTACAGTCACTGCCCAGTGTGGTTGGGGTACAGTCTGTGCCCAGTGTGGTAGGGGTACAGTCAGTGCCCAGTGTGGTCGGGGTACAGTCTGTGTCCAGTGTGGTTGGGGTACAGTCTGTGCCCAGTGTGGTAGGGGTACAGTCTGTGCCCAGTGTGGTAGGGGTACAGTCAATGCCCAGTGTGGTTGGGATACAGTCTGTGCCCAGTGTGGTTGGGGTACAGTCTGTGCCCAGTGTGGTTGGGGTACAGTCTGTGCCCATTGTGGTTGGGGTACAGTCAATGCCCAGTGTAGTTGGGGTACAGTCTGTGCCCAGTGTGGTCGGGTACAGTCTGTGCCCAGTGTGGTTGGGGTACAGTCTGTGGCCAGTGTGGTTGGGGTACAGTCTGTGCCCAGTGTGGTAGGGGTACAGTCAGTACCCAGTGTGGTTGGGGTACAGTCAGTGCCCAGTGTGGTTGGGGTACAGTCAGTGTCCAGTGTGTTTGGGGTACAGTCTGTGCCCAGTGTGGTTGGGGACAGTCTGTGCCCAGTGTGGTTGGGGTACAGTCTGTGCCCAGTGTGGTTGGGGTACAGTCTGTGCCCAGTGTGGTTGGGGTACAGTCTGTGCCCAGTGTGGTTGGGTACAGTCTGTGCCCAGTGTGTTTGGTGTGCAGTCAGTGCCCAGTGTGGTTGGGGTACAGTCTGTGCCCAGTGTGGTTGGGGTACAGTCTGTGCCCAGTGTGGTTGGGGTACAGTCTGTGCCCAGCGTGGTTGGGGTACAGTCTGTGCCCAGGGTTGTTGGGTACAGTCTGTGCCCAGTGTGGTCGGGGTACAGTCTGTGCCCAGTGTGGTCGGGGTACAGTCTGTGCCCAGTGTGGTTGGGGTACAGTCTGTGCCCAGTGTGGTTGGGGTACAGTCTGTGCCCAGTGTTGTTGGGTACAGTCTGTGCCCAGTGTGGTTGGGGTACAGTCAATGCCCACTGTGGTTGGGGTACAGTCAGTGCTCAGTGTGGTTGGGATACAGTCAATGCCCAGTGTGGTTGGGGACAGTCTGTGCCCAGTGTGGTTGGGTACAGTCTGTGCCCAGTGTTTGGGTACAGTCTGTGCCCAGTGTGGTTGGGGTACAGTCTGTGCCCAGTGTTTGGGTACAGTCTGTGTCCAGTGTGGTTGGGGGACAGTCAGTGCCCAGTGTGGTTGGGTGCAGTCTGTGCCCAGTGTGGTTGGGTACAGTCTGTGCCCAGTGTGGTTGGGTACAGTCTGTGCCCAGTGTGGTTGGGTACAGTCTGTGCCCAGTGTGGTTGGGGTACAGTCAGTGCCCAGTGTGGTTGGGGTACAGTCAATGCCCAGTGTGGTTGGGGTACAGTCAATGCCCAGTGTGGTTGGGGTACAGTCAATGCCCAGTGTGGTTGGGGGACAGTCAGTGCCCAGTGTGGTTGGGGGACAGTCTGTGCCCAGTGTAGTTGGGCTACAGTCTGTGCCCAGTGTTTGGGGTACAGTCTGTGCCCAGTGTTTGGGGTACAGTCTGTGCCCAGTGTTTGGGGTACAGTCTGTGCCCAGTGTTTGGGGTACAGTCTGTGCCCAGTGTGTTTGGGGCACAGTCTGCGCCCAGTGTGTTTGGGGTACAGTCTGCACCCAGTGCGTTTGGGGTACAGTCTGCGCCCAGTGTGTTTGGGGTACAGTCTGTGCCCAGTGTTGTTGGGGGACAGTCAGTGCCCAGTGTAGTTGGGGTACAGTCTGTGCCCAGTGTTTGGGTACAGTCTGTGCCCAGTGTTTGGGTACAGTCTGTGCCCAGTGTGGTTGGGGTACAGTCGATTCCCAGTGTGTTTGGGGACAGTCTGTGCCCAGTGTGGTTGGGGTACAGTCGATGACCAGTGTGTTTGGGAACAGTCTGTGCCCAGTGTGGTTGGGGTACAGTCGATGCCCAGTGTGGTTGGGGGGGACAGTCGATGCCCAGTGTGGTTGGGGGGACAGTCTGTGCCCAGTGTGGTTGGGGTACAGTCTGTGCCCAGTGTGGTTGGGGGACAGTCGATGCCCAGTGTGGTTGGGGTACAGTCTGTACCCAGTGTGGTTGGGGGACAGTCCATGCCCAGTGTGGTTGGGGTACAGTCTGTGCCCAGTGTGGTTGGGGTACAGTCAATGGCCAGTGTGGTTGGGATACAGTCAATGCCCAGTGTGGTTGGGGACAGTCTGTGCCCAGTGTGGTTGGGGTACAGTCAATGCCCAGTGTGGTTGGGGACAGTCTGTGCCCAGTGTGGTTGGGGACAGTCTGTGCCCAGTGTGGTTGGGGTACAGTCAATGCCCAGGGTGGTTGGGGACAGTCTGTGCCCAGTGTGGTTGGGGTACAGTCTGTGCCCAGTGTGGGTGGGTTACAGTCAGTGCCCAGTGTGGGTGGGGTACAGTCAATTCCCAGTGTGGTTGGGGTACAGTCAGTGCTCAGTGTGGTTGGGGTACAGTATGTGCCCAGTGTGATTGGGGTACAGTCAATGCCCAGTGTGGTTGGGGTACAGTCAGTGCCCAGTGTGGTTGGGGTACAGTCAGTGCCCAGTGTGGTTGGGGGTACAGTCAGTGCCCAGTGTGGTTGGGGTACAGTCTGTGCCCAGTGTGTTTGGGGTACAGTCTGTGCCCAGTGTGGTTGGGGTACAGTCTGTGCCCAGTGTGGTTGGGGTACAGTCAGTGCCCAGTGTGGTTGGGGTACAGTCAGTGCCCAGTGTGGTTGGGGTACAGTCAGTGTCCAGTGTGTTTGGGGTACAGTCTGTGCCCAGTGTGGCTGGGGACAGTCTGTGCCCAGTGTGGTTGGGGTACAGTCTGTGCCCAGTGTGGTTGGGGTACAGTCTGTGCCCAGTGTGGTTGGGTACAGTCTGTGCCCAGTGTGTTTGGTGTGCAGTCAGTGCCCAGTGTGGTTGGGGTACAGTCTGTGCCCAGTGTGGTTGGGTACAGTCAGTGCCCAGTGTGGTTGGGGTACAGTCTGTGCCCAGGGTTGTTGGGGTACAGTCTGTGCCCAGCGTGGTTGGGGTACAGTCTGTGCCCAGGGTTGTTGGGTACAGTCTGTGCCCAGTGTGGTCGGGGTACAGTCTGTGCCCAGTGTGGTCTGGGTACAGTCTGTGCCCAGTGTGGTTGGGGTACAGTCTGTGCCCAGTGTGGTTGGGGTACAGTCTGTGCCCAGTGTTGTTGGGTACAGTCTGTGCCCAGTGTGGTTGGGGTACAGTCAATGCCCACTGTGGTTGGGGTACAGTCAGTGCTCAGTGTGGTTGGGATACAGTCAATGCCCAGTGTGGTTGGGGACAGTCTGTGCCCAGTGTGGTTGTGTACAGTCTGTGCCCAGTGTGGTTGGGGGACAGTCAGTGCCCAGTGTAGTTGGGGTACAGTCTGTGCCCAGTGTTTGGGTACAGTCTGTGCCCAGTGTTTGGGTACAGTCTGTGCCCAGTGTGGTTGGGGTACAGTCGATTCCCAGTGTGTTTGGGGACAGTCTGTGCCCAGTGTGGTTGGGGTACAGTCGATGCCCAGTGTGTTTGGGAACAGTCTGTGCCCAGTGTGGTTGGGGTACAGTCGATGCCCAGTGTGTTTGGGAACAGTCTGTGCCCAGTGTGGTTGGGGTACAGTCGATGCCCAGTGTGGTTGGGGGGGACAGTCGATGCCCAGTGTGGTTGGGGGGACAGTCTGTGCCCAGTGTGGTTGGGGTACAGTCTGTACCCAGTGTGGTTGGGGGACAGTCCGTGCCCAGTGTGGTTGGGGTACAGTCTGTGCCCAGTGTGGTTGGGGTACAGTCAATGGCCAGTGTGGTTGGGATACAGTCAATGCCCAGTGTGGTTGGGGACAGTCTGTGCCCAGTGTGGTTGGGGTACAGTCAATGCCCAGTGTGGTTGGGGACAGTCTGTGCCCAGTGTGGTTGGGGACAGTCTGTGCCCAGTGTGGTTGGGGTACAGTCAATGCCCAGTGTGGTTGGGGACAGTCTGTGCCCAGTGTGGTTGAGGTACAGTCTGTGCCCAGTGTGGGTGGGTTACAGTCAGTGCCCAGTGTGGGTGGGGTACAGTCAATGCCCAGTGTGGTTGGGGTACAGTCAGTGCTCAGTGTGGTTGGGGTACAGTATGTGCCCAGTGTGATTGGGGTACAGTCAATGCCCAGTGTGGTTGGGTTACAGTCTGTGCCCAGTGTGGTTGGGGTACAGTCTGTGCCCAGTGTGGTTGGGGTACAGTCTGTGCCCAGTGTGGTTGGGGTACAGTCTGTGCCCAGTGTGGTTGGGTACAATCTGTGCCCAGTGTGGTTGAGGTACAGTCAATGCCCAGTGTGGTTGGGGTACAGTCAATTCCCAGTGTGGTTGGGGTACAGTCTGTGCTCAGTGTGGTTGGGATACAGTCAATGCCCAGTGTGGTTGGGGACAGTCTCTGCCCAGTGTGGTTGGGGACAGTCTGTGCCCATTGTGGTTGGGGTACAGTCTGTGCCCAGTGTGGTAGGGGTACAGTCAATGCCCAGTGTGGTTGGGGGACAGTCTGTGCCCAGTGTGGTTGGGTACAGTCTGTTCCCAGTGTGGTTGGGGTACTGTCAGTGCCCAGTGTGGTTGGGTTACAGTCTGTGCCCAGTGTGGTTGGGGTACAGTCTGTGCCCAGTGTGGTTGGGGTACAGTCTGTGCCCAGTGTGGTTGGGTACAATCTGTGCCCAGTGTGGTTGAGGTACAGTCAATGCCCAGTGTGGTTGGGGTACAGTCAATTCCCAGTGTGGTTGGGGTACACTCTGTGCTCAGTGTGGTTGGGATACAGTCAATGCCCAGTGTGGTTGGGGACAGTCTGTGCCCAGTGTGGTTGGGGACAGTCTGTGCCCAGTGTGGTTGGGGTACAGTCAATGCCCAGTGTGGGTGGGGTACAGTCTGTGCCCAGTGTGGTTGGGTTACAGTCTGTGCCCAGTGTGGTTGGGTTACAGTCTGTGCCCAGTGTGGTTGGGGTACAGTCAATGCCCAGTGTGGTTGGGGACAGTCTGTGCCCAGTGTGGTTGAGGTACAGTCTGTGCCCAGTGTGGGTGGGTTACAGTCAGTGCCCAGTGTGGGTGGGGTACAGTCAATGCCCAGTGTGGTTGGGGTACAGTCAGTGCTCAGTGTGGTTGGGGTACAGTATGTGCCCAGTGTGATTGGGGTACAGTCAATGCCCAGTGTGGTTGGGTTACAGTCTGTGCCCAGTGTGGTTGGGGTACAGTCTGTGCCCAGTGTGGTTGGGGTACAGTCTGTACCCAGTGTGGTTGGGGTACAGTCTGTGCCCAGTGTGGTTGGGGTACAGTCTGTGCCCAGTGTGGTTGGGGTACAGTCTGTGCCCAGTGTGGTAGGGGTACAGTCAATGCCCAGTGTGGTTGGGGGACAGTCTGTGCCCAGTGTGGTTGGGTACAGTCTGTTCCCAGTGTGGTTGGGGTACTGTCAGTGCCCAGTGTGGTTGGGTTACAGTCTGTGCCCAGTGTGGTTGGGGTACAGTCTGTGCCCAGTGTGGTTGGGGTACAGTCTGTGCCCAGTGTGGTTGGGTACAATCTGTGCCCAGTGTGGTTGAGGTACAGTCAATGCCCAGTGTGGTTGGGGTACAGTCAATGCCCAGTGTGGTTGGGGTACAGTCTGTGCTCAGTGTGGTTGGGATACAGTCAATGCCCAGTGTGGTTGGGGACAGTCTGTGCCCAGTGTGGTTGGGGACAGTCTGTGCCCAGTGTGGTTGGGGTACAGTCAATGCCCAGTGTGGGTGGGGTACAGTCTGTGCCCAGTGTGGTTGGGTTACAGTCTGTGCCCAGTGTGGTTGGGTTACAGTCTGTGCCCAGTGTGGTTGGGGTACAGTCAGTGCCCAGTGTGGTTGGGGTACAGTCAGTGCCCAGTGTGGTTGGGGTACAGTCAGTGCCCAGTGTGGTTGGGGTACAGTCAATGCCCAGTGTGGTTGGGGTACAGTCAATGCCCAGTGTGGTTGGGGTACAGTCAGTGCTCAGTGTGGTTGGGGATAATCTGTGCCCAGTGTGGTTGGGGACAGTCTGTGCCCAGTGTGTTTGGGGTACAGTCAGTGCCCAGTGTGGTTGGGGACAGTCTGTGCCCAGTGTGCTTGGGGTACATTCTGTGCCCAGTGTGTTTGGGTACAGTCTGTGCCCAGTGTGTTTGGGGTAGTCAGTGCCCAGTGTGGTTGGGGACAGTCTGTGCCCAGTGTGCTTGGGGTACAGTCTGTGCCCAGTGTGGTTGGGGTACAGTCTGTGCCCAGTGTGGTTGGGGTACAGTCAGTGCCCAGTGTGCTTGGGATACAGTCAGTGCCCAGTGTGCTTGGGATACAGTCAATGCCCAGTGTGGTTGGGGACAGTCTGTGCCCAGTGTGGTTGGGGACAGTCAGTGCCCAGTGTGGTTGGGGTACAGTCTGTGCCCAGTGTGGTTGGGGTACAGTCAGTGCCCAGTGAGGTTGGGGTACAGTCAGTGCTCAGTGTGGTTGGGATACAGTCAATGCCCAGTGTGGTTGGGGACAGTCTGTGCCCAGTGTGGTTGGGGACAGTCTGTGCCCAGTGTGGTTGGGGTACAGTCAGTGCCCAGTGTGGTTGGGGACAGTCTGTGCCCAGTGTGGTTGGGGTACAGTCTGTGCCCAGTGTGGTTGGGGTACAGTCTGTGCCCAGTGTGGTTGGGGTACAGTCTGTGCCCAGTGTGTTTGGGGTACAGTCAGTGCCCAGTGTGGTTGGGGTACAGTCAATGCCCAGTGTGGTTGGGTTACATCCTGTGCCCAGTGTGGTAGGGGTACAGTCAATGCCCAGTGTGGTTGGGGTACAGTCAGTGCCCAGTGTGGTTGGGGTACAGTCAGTGCCCAGTGTGGTTGGGGTACAGTCAGTGCTCAGTGTGGTTGGGATACAGTCAATGCCCAGTGTGGTTGGGGACAGTCTGTGCCCAGTGTGGTTTATGGTACAGTCAGTGCCCAGTGTGGTTGGGGTACAGTCAGTGCCCAGTGTGGTCGGGGTACAGTCTGTGCCCAGTGTGGTTGGGGTACAGTCTGTGCCCAGTGTGGTTGGGGTACAGTCTGTGCCCAGTGTGTTTGGGGTACAGTCAGTGCCCAGTGTGGTTGGGGTACAGTCAATGCCCAGTGTGGTTGGGGTACATCCTGTGCCCAGTGTGGTAGGGGTACAGTCGATGCCCAGTGTGGTTGGGGTACAGTCAGTGCCCAGTGTGGTTGGGGTACAGTCTGTGCCCAGTGTGGTCGGGGTACAGTCTGTGCCCAGTGTGGTTGGGGTACAGTCTGTACCCAGTGTGGTAGGGGTACAGTCAATGCCCAGTGTGGTTGGGGTACAGTCTGTGTCCAGTGTGGTTGGGGTACAGTCTGTGCCCAGTGTGGTTGGGGTACAGTCTGTGCCCAGCGTGGTTGGGGTACAGTCTGTGCCCAGGGTTGTTGGGTACAGTCTGTGCCCAGTGTGGTCGGGGTACAGTCTGTGCCCAGTGTGGTCGGGGTACAGTCTGTGCCCAGTGTGGTTGGGGTACAGTCTGTGCCCAGTGTGGTTGGGGTACAGTCTGTGCCCAGTGTTGTTGGGTACAGTCTGTGCCCAGTGTGGTTGGGGTACAGTCAATGCCCACTGTGGTTGGGGTACAGTCAGTGCTCAGTGTGGTTGGGATACAGTCAATGCCCAGTGTGGTTGGGGACAGTCTGTGCCCAGTGTGGTTGGGTACAGTCTGTGCCCAGTGTTTGGGTACAGTCTGTGCCCAGTGTGGTTGGGGTACAGTCTGTGCCCAGTGTTTGGGTACAGTCTGTGTCCAGTGTGGTTGGGGGACAGTCAGTGCCCAGTGTGGTTGGGTGCAGTCTGTGCCCAGTGTGGTTGGGTACAGGCTGTGCCCAGTGTGGTTGGGTACAGTCTGTGCCCAGTGTGGTTGGGGTACAGTCAGTGCCCAGTGTGGTTGGGGTACAGTCAATGCTCAGTGTGGTTGGGGTACAGTCAATGCCCAGTGTGGTTGGGGTACAGTCAATGCCCAGTGTGGTTGGGGGACAGTCAGTGCCCAGTGTGGTTGGGGGACAGTCTGTGCCCAGTGTAGTTGGGCTACAGTCTGTGCCCAGTGTTTGGGGTACAGTCTGTGCCCAGTGTTTGGGGTACAGTCTGTGCCCAGTGTTTGGGGTACAGTCTGTGCCCAGTGTTTGGGGTACAGTCTGTGCCCAGTGTGTTTGGGGCACAGTCTGCGCCCAGTGTGTTTGGGGTACAGTCTGCACCCAGTGCGTTTGGGGTACAGTCTGCGCCCAGTGTGTTTGGGGTACAGTCTGTGCCCAGTGTTGTTGGGGGACAGTCAGTGCCCAGTGTAGTTGGGGTACAGTCTGTGCCCAGTGTTTGGGTACAGTCTGTGCCCAGTGTTTGGGTACAGTCTGTGCCCAGTGTGGTTGGGGTACAGTCGATTCCCAGTGTGTTTGGGGACAGTCTGTGCCCAGTGTGGTTGGGGTACAGTCGATGACCAGTGTGTTTGGGAACAGTCTGTGCCCAGTGTGGTTGGGGTACAGTCGATGCCCAGTGTGGTTGGGGGGGACAGTCGATGCCCAGTGTGGTTGGGGGGACAGTCTGTGCCCAGTGTGGTTGGGGTACAGTCTGTGCCCAGTGTGGTTGGGGGACAGTCGATGCCCAGTGTGGTTGGGGTACAGTCTGTACCCAGTGTGGTTGGGGGACAGTCCATGCCCAGTGTGGTTGGGGTACAGTCTGTGCCCAGTGTGGTTGGGGTACAGTCAATGGCCAGTGTGGTTGGGATACAGTCAATGCCCAGTGTGGTTGGGGACAGTCTGTGCCCAGTGTGGTTGGGGTACAGTCAATGCCCAGTGTGGTTGGGGACAGTCTGTGCCCAGTGTGGTTGGGGACAGTCTGTGCCCAGTGTGGTTGGGGTACAGTCAATGCCCAGTGTGGTTGGGGACAGTCTGTGCCCAGTGTGGTTGGGGTACAGTCTGTGCCCAGTGTGGGTGGGTTACAGTCAGTGCCCAGTGTGGGTGGGGTACAGTCAATGCCCAGTGTGGTTGGGGTACAGTCAGTGCTCAGTGTGGTTGGGGTACAGTATGTGCCCAGTGTGATTGGGGTACAGTCAATGCCCAGTGTGGTTGGGGTACAGTCAGTGCCCAGTGTGGTTGGGGTACAGTCAGTGCCCAGTGTGGTTGGGGGTACAGTCAGTGCCCAGTGTGGTTGGGGTACAGTCTGTGCCCAGTGTGTTTGGGGTACAGTCTGTGCCCAGTGTGGTTGGGGTACAGTCTGTGCCCAGTGTGGTTGGGGTACAGTCAGTGCCCAGTGTGGTTGGGGTACAGTCTGTGCTCAGTGTGGTTGGGATACAGTCAATGCCCAGTGTGGTTGGGGACAGTCTGTGCCCAGTGTGGTTGGGGACAGTCTGTGCCCAGTGTGGTTGGGGTACAGTCAATGCCCAGTGTGGGTGGGGTACAGTCTGTGCCCAGTGTGGTTGGGGTACAGTCTGTGCCCAGTGTTTGGGTACAGTCTGTGCCCAGTGTTTGGGTACAGTCTGTGCCCAGTGTGGTTGGGGGACAGTCAGTGCCCAGTGTAGTTGGGGTACAGTCTGTGCCCAGTGTTTGGGTACAGTCTGTGCCCAGTGTTTGGGTACAGTCTGTGCCCAGTGTGGTTGGGTACAGTCTGTGCCCAGTGTGGTTGGGGTACAGTCGATTCCCAGTGTGTTTGGGGACAGTCTGTGCCCAGTGTGGTTGGGGTACAGTCGATGCCCAGTGTGTTTGGGAACAGTCTGTGCCCAGTGTGGCTGGGGTACAGTCGATGCCCAGTGTGGTTGGGGGGAAGTCTGTGCCCAGTGTGGTTGGGGTACAGTCTGTGCCCAGTGTGGTTGGGGGACAGTCGCTGCCCAGTGTGGTTGGGGTACAGTCTGTGCCCAGTGTGGTTGGGGTACAGTCTGTGCCCAGTGTTGTTGGGTACAGTCTGTGCCCAGTGTGGTCGGGGTACAGTCTGTGCCCAGGGTGGTCGGGGTACAGTCTGTGCCCAGTGTGGTTGGGGTACAGTCATTGCCCAGTGTGGTTGGGGTACAGTCTGTGCCCAGTGTGGTTGGGGTACAGTCAATGGCCAGTGTGGTTGGGATACAGTCAATGCCCAGTGTGGTTGGGGTACAGTCAGTGCCCAGTGTGATTGGGGTACAGTCAGTGCCCAGTGTGGTTGGGGTACAGTATATGCCCAGTGTGGTTGGGGTACAGTCTGTGCCCAGTGTGGTTGGGGTACAGTATGTGCCCAGTGTGGATGGGGTACAGTCACTGCCCAGTGTGGTTGGGGTACAGTCTGTGCCCAGTGTGGTAGGGGTACAGTCAGTGCCCAGTGTGGTCGGGGTACAGTCTGTGTCCAGTGTGGTTGGGGTACAGTCTGTGCCCAGTGTGGTAGGGGTACAGTCTGTGCCCAGTGTGGTAGGGGTACAGTCAATGCCCAGTGTGGTTGGGATACAGTCTGTGCCCAGTGTGGTTGGGGTACAGTCTGTGCCCAGTGTGGTTGGGGTACAGTCTGTGCCCATTGTGGTTGGGGTACAGTCAATGCCCAGTGTAGTTGGGGTACAGTCTGTGCCCAGTGTGGTCGGGTACAGTCTGTGCCCAGTGTGGTTGGGGTACAGTCTGTGGCCAGTGTGGTTGGGGTACAGTCTGTGCCCAGTGTGGTAGGGGTACAGTCAGTACCCAGTGTGGTTGGGGTACAGTCAGTGCCCAGTGTGGTTGGGGTACAGTCAGTGTCCAGTGTGTTTGGGGTACAGTCTGTGCCCAGTGTGGTTGGGGACAGTCTGTGCCCAGTGTGGTTGGGGTACAGTCTGTGCCCAGTGTGGTTGGGGTACAGTCTGTGCCCAGTGTGGTTGGGGTACAGTCTGTGCCCAGTGTGGTTGGGTACAGTCTGTGCCCAGTGTGTTTGGTGTGCAGTCAGTGCCCAGTGTGGTTGGGGTACAGTCTGTGCCCAGTGTGGTTGGGGTACAGTCTGTGCCCAGTGTGGTTGGGGTACAGTCTGTGCCCAGCGTGGTTGGGGTACAGTCTGTGCCCAGGGTTGTTGGGTACAGTCTGTGCCCAGTGTGGTCGGGGTACAGTCTGTGCCCAGTGTGGTCGGGGTACAGTCTGTGCCCAGTGTGGTTGGGGTACAGTCTGTGCCCAGTGTGGTTGGGGTACAGTCTGTGCCCAGTGTTGTTGGGTACAGTCTGTGCCCAGTGTGGTTGGGGTACAGTCAATGCCCACTGTGGTTGGGGTACAGTCAGTGCTCAGTGTGGTTGGGATACAGTCAATGCCCAGTGTGGTTGGGGACAGTCTGTGCCCAGTGTGGTTGGGTACAGTCTGTGCCCAGTGTTTGGGTACAGTCTGTGCCCAGTGTGGTTGGGGTACAGTCTGTGCCCAGTGTTTGGGTACAGTCTGTGTCCAGTGTGGTTGGGGGACAGTCAGTGCCCAGTGTGGTTGGGTGCAGTCTGTGCCCAGTGTGGTTGGGTACAGTCTGTGCCCAGTGTGGTTGGGTACAGTCTGTGCCCAGTGTGGTTGGGTACAGTCTGTGCCCAGTGTGGTTGGGGTACAGTCAGTGCCCAGTGTGGTTGGGGTACAGTCAATGCCCAGTGTGGTTGGGGTACAGTCAATGCCCAGTGTGGTTGGGGTACAGTCAATGCCCAGTGTGGTTGGGGGACAGTCAGTGCCCAGTGTGGTTGGGGGACAGTCTGTGCCCAGTGTAGTTGGGCTACAGTCTGTGCCCAGTGTTTGGGGTACAGTCTGTGCCCAGTGTTTGGGGTACAGTCTGTGCCCAGTGTTTGGGGTACAGTCTGTGCCCAGTGTTTGGGGTACAGTCTGTGCCCAGTGTGTTTGGGGCACAGTCTGCGCCCAGTGTGTTTGGGGTACAGTCTGCACCCAGTGCGTTTGGGGTACAGTCTGCGCCCAGTGTGTTTGGGGTACAGTCTGTGCCCAGTGTTGTTGGGGGACAGTCAGTGCCCAGTGTAGTTGGGGTACAGTCTGTGCCCAGTGTTTGGGTACAGTCTGTGCCCAGTGTTTGGGTACAGTCTGTGCCCAGTGTGGTTGGGGTACAGTCGATTCCCAGTGTGTTTGGGGACAGTCTGTGCCCAGTGTGGTTGGGGTACAGTCGATGACCAGTGTGTTTGGGAACAGTCTGTGCCCAGTGTGGTTGGGGTACAGTCGATGCCCAGTGTGGTTGGGGGGGACAGTCGATGCCCAGTGTGGTTGGGGGGACAGTCTGTGCCCAGTGTGGTTGGGGTACAGTCTGTGCCCAGTGTGGTTGGGGGACAGTCGATGCCCAGTGTGGTTGGGGTACAGTCTGTACCCAGTGTGGTTGGGGGACAGTCCATGCCCAGTGTGGTTGGGGTACAGTCTGTGCCCAGTGTGGTTGGGGTACAGTCAATGGCCAGTGTGGTTGGGATACAGTCAATGCCCAGTGTGGTTGGGGACAGTCTGTGCCCAGTGTGGTTGGGGTACAGTCAATGCCCAGTGTGGTTGGGGACAGTCTGTGCCCAGTGTGGTTGGGGACAGTCTGTGCCCAGTGTGGTTGGGGTACAGTCAATGCCCAGGGTGGTTGGGGACAGTCTGTGCCCAGTGTGGTTGGGGTACAGTCTGTGCCCAGTGTGGGTGGGTTACAGTCAGTGCCCAGTGTGGGTGGGGTACAGTCAATTCCCAGTGTGGTTGGGGTACAGTCAGTGCTCAGTGTGGTTGGGGTACAGTATGTGCCCAGTGTGATTGGGGTACAGTCAATGCCCAGTGTGGTTGGGGTACAGTCAGTGCCCAGTGTGGTTGGGGTACAGTCAGTGCCCAGTGTGGTTGGGGGTACAGTCAGTGCCCAGTGTGGTTGGGGTACAGTCTGTGCCCAGTGTGTTTGGGGTACAGTCTGTGCCCAGTGTGGTTGGGGTACAGTCTGTGCCCAGTGTGGTTGGGGTACAGTCAGTGCCCAGTGTGGTTGGGGTACAGTCAGTGCCCAGTGTGGTTGGGGTACAGTCAGTGTCCAGTGTGTTTGGGGTACAGTCTGTGCCCAGTGTGGTTGGGGACAGTCTGTGCCCAGTGTGGTTGGGGTACAGTCTGTGCCCAGTGTGGTTGGGGTACAGTCTGTGCCCAGTGTGGTTGGGTACAGTCTGTGCCCAGTGTGTTTGGTGTGCAGTCAGTGCCCAGTGTGGTTGGGGTACAGTCTGTGCCCAGTGTGGTTGGGTACAGTCAGTGCCCAGTGTGGTTGGGGTACAGTCTGTGCCCAGGGTTGTTGGGGTACAGTCTGTGCCCAGCGTGGTTGGGGTACAGTCTGTGCCCAGGGTTGTTGGGTACAGTCTGTGCCCAGTGTGGTCGGGGTACAGTCTGTGCCCAGTGTGGTCTGGGTACAGTCTGTGCCCAGTGTGGTTGGGGTACAGTCTGTGCCCAGTGTGGTTGGGGTACAGTCTGTGCCCAGTGTTGTTGGGTACAGTCTGTGCCCAGTGTGGTTGGGGTACAGTCAATGCCCACTGTGGTTGGGGTACAGTCAGTGCTCAGTGTGGTTGGGATACAGTCAATGCCCAGTGTGGTTGGGGACAGTCTGTGCCCAGTGTGGTTGTGTACAGTCTGTGCCCAGTGTTTGGGTACAGTCTGTGCCCAGTGTGGTTGGGGTACAGTCTGTGCCCAGTGTTTGGGTACAGTCTGTGTCCAGTGTGGTTGGGGGACAGTCAGTGCCCAGTGTGGTTGGGTGCAGTCTGTGCCCAGTGTGGTTGGGTACAGTCTGTGCCCAGTGTGGTTGGGTACAGTCTGTGCCCAGTGTGGTTGGGGTACAGTCAGTGCCCAGTGTGGTTGGGGTACAGTCAATGCCCAGTGTGGTTGGGGTACAGTCAATGCCCAGTGTGGTTGGGGTACAGTCAATGCCCAGTGTGGTTGGGGGACAGTCAGTGCCCAGTGTGGTTGGGGGACAGTCAGTGCCCAGTGTGGTTGGGGGACAGTCAGTGCCCAGTGTAGTTGGGCTACAGTCTGTGCCCAGTGTTTGGGTACAGTCTGTGCCCAGTGTTTGGGGTACAGTCTGTGCCCAGTGTTTGGGGTACAGTCTGTGCCCAGTGTGTTTGGGGCACAGTCTGCGCCCAGTGTGTTTGGGGTACAGTCTACACCCAGTGCGTTTGGGGTACAGTCTGTGCCCAGTGTGTTTGGGGTACAGTCTGTGCCCAGTGTGGTTGGGGGACAGTCAGTGCCCAGTGTAGTTGGGGTACAGTCTGTGCCCAGTGTTTGGGTACAGTCTGTGCCCAGTGTTTGGGTACAGTCTGTGCCCAGTGTGGTTGGGGTACAGTCGATTCCCAGTGTGTTTGGGGACAGTCTGTGCCCAGTGTGGTTGGGGTACAGTCGATGCCCAGTGTGTTTGGGAACAGTCTGTGCCCAGTGTGGTTGGGGTACAGTCGATGCCCAGTGTGTTTGGGAACAGTCTGTGCCCAGTGTGGTTGGGGTACAGTCGATGCCCAGTGTGGTTGGGGGGGACAGTCGATGCCCAGTGTGGTTGGGGGGACAGTCTGTGCCCAGTGTGGTTGGGGTACAGTCTGTACCCAGTGTGGTTGGGGGACAGTCCGTGCCCAGTGTGGTTGGGGTACAGTCTGTGCCCAGTGTGGTTGGGGTACAGTCAATGGCCAGTGTGGTTGGGATACAGTCAATGCCCAGTGTGGTTGGGGACAGTCTGTGCCCAGTGTGGTTGGGGTACAGTCAATGCCCAGTGTGGTTGGGGACAGTCTGTGCCCAGTGTGGTTGGGGACAGTCTGTGCCCAGTGTGGTTGGGGTACAGTCAATGCCCAGTGTGGTTGGGGACAGTCTGTGCCCAGTGTGGTTGAGGTACAGTCTGTGCCCAGTGTGGGTGGGTTACAGTCAGTGCCCAGTGTGGGTGGGGTACAGTCAATGCCCAGTGTGGTTGGGGTACAGTCAGTGCTCAGTGTGGTTGGGGTACAGTATGTGCCCAGTGTGATTGGGGTACAGTCAATGCCCAGTGTGGTTGGGTTACAGTCT
Organism: Pristiophorus japonicus; assembly: GCF_044704955.1. Lineage (NCBI taxonomy): Eukaryota > Metazoa > Chordata > Chondrichthyes > Pristiophoridae > Pristiophorus > Pristiophorus japonicus. Next base: position 158,894 of record NW_027254614.1, read on the forward strand.
GTGCCCAGTGTGGTTGGGGTACAGTCTGTGCCCAGTGTGGTTGGGGTACAGTCTGTGCCCAGTGTGGTTGGGGTACAGTCTGTGCCCAGTGTGGTTGGGTACAATCTGTGCCCAGTGTGGTTGAGGTACAGTCAATGCCCAGTGTGGTTGGGGTACAGTCAATTCCCAGTGTGGTTGGGGTACAGTCTGTGCTCAGTGTGGTTGGGATACAGTCAATGCCCAGTGTGGTTGGGGACAGTCTCTGCCCAGTGTGGTTGGGGACAGTCTGTGCCCATTGTGGTTGGGGTACAGTCTGTGCCCAGTGTGGTAGGGGTACAGTCAATGCCCAGTGTGGTTGGGGGACAGTCTGTGCCCAGTGTGGTTGGGTACAGTCTGTTCCCAGTGTGGTTGGGGTACTGTCAGTGCCCAGTGTGGTTGGGTTACAGTCTGTGCCCAGTGTGGTTGGGGTACAGTCTGTGCCCAGTGTGGTTGGGGTACAGTCTGTGCCCAGTGTGGTTGGGTACAATCTGTGCCCAGTGTGGTTGAGGTACAGTCAATGCCCAGTGTGGTTGGGGTACAGTCAATTCCCAGTGTGGTTGGGGTACACTCTGTGCTCAGTGTGGTTGGGATACAGTCAATGCCCAGTGTGGTTGGGGACAGTCTGTGCCCAGTGTGGTTGGGGACAGTCTGTGCCCAGTGTGGTTGGGGTACAGTCAATGCCCAGTGTGGGTGGGGTACAGTCTGTGCCCAGTGTGGTTGGGTTACAGTCTGTGCCCAGTGTGGTTGGGTTACAGTCTGTGCCCAGTGTGGTTGGGGTACAGTCAATGCCCAGTGTGGTTGGGGACAGTCTGTGCCCAGTGTGGTTGAGGTACAGTCTGTGCCCAGTGTGGGTGGGTTACAGTCAGTGCCCAGTGTGGGTGGGGTACAGTCAATGCCCAGTGTGGTTGGGGTACAGTCAGTGCTCAGTGTGGTTGGGGTACAGTATGTGCCCAGTGTGATTGGGGTACAGTCAATGCCCAGTGTGGTTGGGTTACAGTCTGTGCCCAGTGTGGTTGGGGTACAGTCTGTGCCCAGTGTGGTTGGGGTACAGTCTGTACCCAGTGTGGTTGGGGTACAGTCTGTGCCCAGTGTGGTTGGGGTACAGTCTGTGCCCAGTGTGGTTGGGGTACAGTCTGTGCCCAGTGTGGTAGGGGTACAGTCAATGCCCAGTGTGGTTGGGGGACAGTCTGTGCCCAGTGTGGTTGGGTACAGTCTGTTCCCAGTGTGGTTGGGGTACTGTCAGTGCCCAGTGTGGTTGGGTTACAGTCTGTGCCCAGTGTGGTTGGGGTACAGTCTGTGCCCAGTGTGGTTGGGGTACAGTCTGTGCCCAGTGTGGTTGGGTACAATCTGTGCCCAGTGTGGTTGAGGTACAGTCAATGCCCAGTGTGGTTGGGGTACAGTCAATGCCCAGTGTGGTTGGGGTACAGTCTGTGCTCAGTGTGGTTGGGATACAGTCAATGCCCAGTGTGGTTGGGGACAGTCTGTGCCCAGTGTGGTTGGGGACAGTCTGTGCCCAGTGTGGTTGGGGTACAGTCAATGCCCAGTGTGGGTGGGGTACAGTCTGTGCCCAGTGTGGTTGGGTTACAGTCTGTGCCCAGTGTGGTTGGGTTACAGTCTGTGCCCAGTGTGGTTGGGGTACAGTCAGTGCCCAGTGTGGTTGGGGTACAGTCAGTGCCCAGTGTGGTTGGGGTACAGTCAATGCCCAGTGTGGTTGGGGTACAGTCAATGCCCAGTGTGGTTGGGGTACAGTCAGTGCTCAGTGTGGTTGGGGATAATCTGTGCCCAGTGTGGTTGGGGACAGTCTGTGCCCAGTGTGTTTGGGGTACAGTCAGTGCCCAGTGTGGTTGGGGACAGTCTGTGCCCAGTGTGCTTGGGGTACATTCTGTGCCCAGTGTGTTTGGGTACAGTCTGTGCCCAGTGTGTTTGGGGTAGTCAGTGCCCAGTGTGGTTGGGGACAGTCTGTGCCCAGTGTGCTTGGGGTACAGTCTGTGCCCAGTGTGGTTGGGGTACAGTCTGTGCCCAGTGTGGTTGGGGTACAGTCAGTGCCCAGTGTGCTTGGGATACAGTCAGTGCCCAGTGTGCTTGGGATACAGTCAATGCCCAGTGTGGTTGGGGACAGTCTGTGCCCAGTGTGGTTGGGGACAGTCAGTGCCCAGTGTGGTTGGGGTACAGTCTGTGCCCAGTGTGGTTGGGGTACAGTCAGTGCCCAGTGAGGTTGGGGTACAGTCAGTGCTCAGTGTGGTTGGGATACAGTCAATGCCCAGTGTGGTTGGGGACAGTCTGTGCCCAGTGTGGTTGGGGACAGTCTGTGCCCAGTGTGGTTGGGGTACAGTCAGTGCCCAGTGTGGTTGGGGACAGTCTGTGCCCAGTGTGGTTGGGGTACAGTCTGTGCCCAGTGTGGTTGGGGTACAGTCTGTGCCCAGTGTGGTTGGGGTACAGTCTGTGCCCAGTGTGTTTGGGGTACAGTCAGTGCCCAGTGTGGTTGGGGTACAGTCAATGCCCAGTGTGGTTGGGTTACATCCTGTGCCCAGTGTGGTAGGGGTACAGTCAATGCCCAGTGTGGTTGGGGTACAGTCAGTGCCCAGTGTGGTTGGGGTACAGTCAGTGCCCAGTGTGGTTGGGGTACAGTCAGTGCTCAGTGTGGTTGGGATACAGTCAATGCCCAGTGTGGTTGGGGACAGTCTGTGCCCAGTGTGGTTTATGGTACAGTCAGTGCCCAGTGTGGTTGGGGTACAGTCAGTGCCCAGTGTGGTCGGGGTACAGTCTGTGCCCAGTGTGGTTGGGGTACAGTCTGTGCCCAGTGTGGTTGGGGTACAGTCTGTGCCCAGTGTGTTTGGGGTACAGTCAGTGCCCAGTGTGGTTGGGGTACAGTCAATGCCCAGTGTGGTTGGGGTACATCCTGTGCCCAGTGTGGTAGGGGTACAGTCAATGCCCAGTGTGGTTGGGGTACAGTCAGTGCCCAGTGTGGTTGGGGTACAGTCTGTGCCCAGTGTGGTCGGGGTACAGTCTGTGCCCAGTGTGGTTGGGGTACAGTCTGTACCCAGTGTGGTAGGGGTACAGTCAATGCCCAGTGTGGTTGGGGTACAGTCTGTGTCCAGTGTGGTTGGGGTACAGTCTGTGCCCAGTGTGGTTGGGGTACAGTCTGTGCCCAGCGTGGTTGGGGTACAGTCTGTGCCCAGGGTTGTTGGGTACAGTCTGTGCCCAGTGTGGTCGGGGTACAGTCTGTGCCCAGTGTGGTCGGGGTACAGTCTGTGCCCAGTGTGGTTGGGGTACAGTCTGTGCCCAGTGTGGTTGGGGTACAGTCTGTGCCCAGTGTTGTTGGGTACAGTCTGTGCCCAGTGTGGTTGGGGTACAGTCAATGCCCACTGTGGTTGGGGTACAGTCAGTGCTCAGTGTGGTTGGGATACAGTCAATGCCCAGTGTGGTTGGGGACAGTCTGTGCCCAGTGTGGTTGGGTACAGTCTGTGCCCAGTGTTTGGGTACAGTCTGTGCCCAGTGTGGTTGGGGTACAGTCTGTGCCCAGTGTTTGGGTACAGTCTGTGTCCAGTGTGGTTGGGGGACAGTCAGTGCCCAGTGTGGTTGGGTGCAGTCTGTGCCCAGTGTGGTTGGGTACAGGCTGTGCCCAGTGTGGTTGGGTACAGTCTGTGCCCAGTGTGGTTGGGGTACAGTCAGTGCCCAGTGTGGTTGGGGTACAGTCAATGCCCAGTGTGGTTGGGGTACAGTCAATGCCCAGTGTGGTTGGGGTACAGTCAATGCCCAGTGTGGTTGGGGGACAGTCAGTGCCCAGTGTGGTTGGGGGACAGTCTGTGCCCAGTGTAGTTGGGCTACAGTCTGTGCCCAGTGTTTGGGGTACAGTCTGTGCCCAGTGTTTGGGGTACAGTCTGTGCCCAGTGTTTGGGGTACAGTCTGTGCCCAGTGTTTGGGGTACAGTCTGTGCCCAGTGTGTTTGGGGCACAGTCTGCGCCCAGTGTGTTTGGGGTACAGTCTGCACCCAGTGCGTTTGGGGTACAGTCTGCGCCCAGTGTGTTTGGGGTACAGTCTGTGCCCAGTGTTGTTGGGGGACAGTCAGTGCCCAGTGTAGTTGGGGTACAGTCTGTGCCCAGTGTTTGGGTACAGTCTGTGCCCAGTGTTTGGGTACAGTCTGTGCCCAGTGTGGTTGGGGTACAGTCGATTCCCAGTGTGTTTGGGGACAGTCTGTGCCCAGTGTGGTTGGGGTACAGTCGATGACCAGTGTGTTTGGGAACAGTCTGTGCCCAGTGTGGTTGGGGTACAGTCGATGCCCAGTGTGGTTGGGGGGGACAGTCGATGCCCAGTGTGGTTGGGGGGACAGTCTGTGCCCAGTGTGGTTGGGGTACAGTCTGTGCCCAGTGTGGTTGGGGGACAGTCGATGCCCAGTGTGGTTGGGGTACAGTCTGTACCCAGTGTGGTTGGGGGACAGTCCATGCCCAGTGTGGTTGGGGTACAGTCTGTGCCCAGTGTGGTTGGGGTACAGTCAATGGCCAGTGTGGTTGGGATACAGTCAATGCCCAGTGTGGTTGGGGACAGTCTGTGCCCAGTGTGGTTGGGGTACAGTCAATGCCCAGTGTGGTTGGGGACAGTCTGTGCCCAGTGTGGTTGGGGACAGTCTGTGCCCAGTGTGGTTGGGGTACAGTCAATGCCCAGTGTGGTTGGGGACAGTCTGTGCCCAGTGTGGTTGGGGTACAGTCTGTGCCCAGTGTGGGTGGGTTACAGTCAGTGCCCAGTGTGGGTGGGGTACAGTCAATGCCCAGTGTGGTTGGGGTACAGTCAGTGCTCAGTGTGGTTGGGGTACAGTATGTGCCCAGTGTGATTGGGGTACAGTCAATGCCCAGTGTGGTTGGGGTACAGTCAGTGCCCAGTGTGGTTGGGGTACAGTCAGTGCCCAGTGTGGTTGGGGGTACAGTCAGTGCCCAGTGTGGTTGGGGTACAGTCTGTGCCCAGTGTGTTTGGGGTACAGTCTGTGCCCAGTGTGGTTGGGGTACAGTCTGTGCCCAGTGTGGTTGGGGTACAGTCAGTGCCCAGTGTGGTTGGGGTACAGTCAGTGCCCAGTGTGGTTGGGGTACAGTCAGTGCCCAGTGTGGTTGGGGTACAGTCAGTGTCCAGTGTGTTTGGGGTACAGTCTGTGCCCAGTGTGGTTGGGGACAGTCTGTGCCCAGTGTGGTTGGGGTACAGTCTGTGCCCAGTGTGGTTGGGGTACAGTCTGTGCCCAGTGTGGTTGGGTACAGTCTGTGCCCAGTGTGTTTGGTGTGCAGTCAGTGCCCAGTGTGGTTGGGGTACAGTCTGTGCCCAGTGTGGTTGGGTACAGTCAGTGCCCAGTGTGGTTGGGGTACAGTCTGTGCCCAGGGTTGTTGGGGTACAGTCTGTGCCCAGCGTGGTTGGGGTACAGTCTGTGCCCAGGGTTGTTGGGTACAGTCTGTGCCCAGTGTGGTCGGGGTACAGTCTGTGCCCAGTGTGGTCTGGGTACAGTCTGTGCCCAGTGTGGTTGGGGTACAGTCTGTGCCCAGTGTGGTTGGGGTACAGTCTGTGCCCAGTGTTGTTGGGTACAGTCTGTGCCCAGTGTGGTTGGGGTACAGTCAATGCCCACTGTGGTTGGGGTACAGTCAGTGCTCAGTGTGGTTGGGATACAGTCAATGCCCAGTGTGGTTGGGGACAGTCTGTGCCCAGTGTGGTTGGGTACAGTCTGTGCCCAGTGTTTGGGTACAGTCTGTGCCCAGTGTGGTTGGGGTACAGTCTGTGCCCAGTGTTTGGGTACAGTCTGTGCCCAGTGTGGTTGGGGTACAGTCAATGCCCAGTGTGGTTGGGGGACAGTCAGTGCCCAGTGTGGTTGGGGGACAGTCAGTGCCCAGTGTGGTTGGGGGACAGTCAGTGCCCAGTGTAGTTGGGCTACAGTCTGTGCCCAGTGTTTGGGTACAGTCTGTGCCCAGTGTTTGGGGTACAGTCTGTGCCCAGTGTTTGGGGTACAGTCTGTGCCCAGTGTGTTTGGGGCACAGTCTGCGCCCAGTGTGTTTGGGGTACAGTCTGCACCCAGTGCGTTTGGGGTACAGTCTGCGCCCAGTGTGTTTGGGGTACAGTCTGTGCCCAGTGTGGTTGGGGGACAGTCAGTGCCCAGTGTAGTTGGGGTACAGTCTGTGCCCAGTGTTTGGGTACAGTCTGTGCCCAGTGTTTGGGTACAGTCTGTGCCCAGTGTGGTTGGGGTACAGTCGATTCCCAGTGTGTTTGGGGACAGTCTGTGCCCAGTGTGGTTGGGGTACAGTCGATGCCCAGTGTGTTTGGGAACAGTCTGTGCCCAGTGTGGTTGGGGTACAGTCGATGCCCAGTGTGGTTGGGGGGGACAGTCGATGCCCAGTGTGGTTGGGGGGACAGTCTGTGCCCAGTGTGGTTGGGGTACAGTCTGTACCCAGTGTGGTTGGGGAACAGTCCGTGCCCAGTGTGGTTGGGGTACAGTCTGTGCCCAGTGTGGTTGGGGTACAGTCAATGGCCAGTGTGGTTGGGATACAGTCAATGCCCAGTGTGGTTGGGGACAGTCTGTGCCCAGTGTGGTTGGGGTACAGTCAATGCCCAGTGTGGTTGGGGACAGTCTGTGCCCAGTGTGGTTGGGGACAGTCTGTGCCCAGTGTGGTTGGGGTACAGTCAATGCCCAGTGTGGTTGGGGACAGTCTGTGCCCAGTGTGGTTGAGGTACAGTCTGTGCCCAGTGTGGGTGGGTTACAGTCAGTGCCCAGTGTGGGTGGGGTACAGTCAATGCCCAGTGTGGTTGGGGTACAGTCAGTGCTCAATGTGGTTGGGGTACAGTATGTGCCCAGTGTGATTGGGGTACAGTCAATGCCCAGTGTGGTTGGGTTACAGTCTGTGCCCAGTGTGGTTGGGGTACAGTCTGTGCCCAGTGTGGTTGGGGTACAGTCTGTGCCCAGTGTGGTTGGGGTACAGTCTGTGCCCAGTGTGGTTGGGTACAATCTGTGCCCAGTGTGGTTGAGGTACAGTCAATGCCCAGTGTGGTTGGGGTACAGTCAATTCCCAGTGTGGTTGGGGTACAGTCTGTGCTCAGTGTGGTTGGGATACAGTCAATGCCCAGTGTGGTTGGGGACAGTCTCTGCCCAGTGTGGTTGGGGACAGTCTGTGCCCATTGTGGTTGGGGTACAGTCTGTGCCCAGTGTGGTAGGGGTACAGTCAATGCCCAGTGTGGTTGGGGGACAGTCTGTGCCCAGTGTGGTTGGGTACAGTCTGTTCCCAGTGTGGTTGGGGTACTGTCAGTGCCCAGTGTGGTTGGGTTACAGTCTGTGCCCAGTGTGGTTGGGGTACAGTCTGTGCCCAGTGTGGTTGGGGTACAGTCTGTGCCCAGTGTGGTTGGGTACAATCTGTGCCCAGTGTGGTTGAGGTACAGTCAATGCCCAGTGTGGTTGGGGTACAGTCAATTCCCAGTGTGGTTGGGGTACAGTCTGTGCTCAGTGTGGTTGGGATACAGTCAATGCCCAGTGTGGTTGGGGACAGTCTGTGCCCAGTGTGGTTGGGGACAGTCTGTGCCCAGTGTGGTTGGGGTACAGTCAATGCCCAGTGTGGGTGGGGTACAGTCTGTGCCCAGTGTGGTTGGGTTACAGTCTGTGCCCAGTGTGGTTGGGTTACAGTCTGTGCCCAGTGTGGTTGGGGTACAGTCAATGCCCAGTGTGGTTGGGGACAGTCTGTGCCCAGTGTGGTTGAGGTACAGTCTGTGCCCAGTGTGGGTGGGTTACAGTCAGTGCCCAGTGTGGGTGGGGTACAGTCAATGCCCAGTGTGGTTGGGGTACAGTCAGTGCTCAGTGTGGTTGGGGTACAGTATGTGCCCAGTGTGATTGGGGTACAGTCAATGCCCAGTGTGGTTGGGTTACAGTCTGTGCCCAGTGTGGTTGGGGTACAGTCTGTGCCCAGTGTGGTTGGGGTACAGTCTGTACCCAGTGTGGTTGGGGTACAGTCTGTGCCCAGTGTGGTTGGGGTACAGTCTGTGCCCATTGTGGTTGGGGTACAGTCTGTGCCCAGTGTGGTAGGGGTACAGTCAATGCCCAGTGTGGTTGGGGGACAGTCTGTGCCCAGTGTGGTTGGGTACAGTCTGTTCCCAGTGTGGTTGGGGTACTGTCAGTGCCCAGTGTGGTTGGGTTACAGTCTGTGCCCAGTGTGGTTGGGGTACAGTCTGTGCCCAGTGTGGTTGGGGTACAGTCTGTGCCCAGTGTGGTTGGGTACAATCTGTGCCCAGTGTGGTTGAGGTACAGTCAATGCCCAGTGTGGTTGGGGTACAGTCAATGCCCAGTGTGGTTGGGGTACAGTCTGTGCTCAGTGTGGTTGGGATACAGTCAATGCCCAGTGTGGTTGGGGACAGTCTGTGCCCAGTGTGGTTGGGGACAGTCTGTGCCCAGTGTGGTTGGGGTACAGTCAATGCCCAGTGTGGGTGGGGTACAGTCTGTGCCCAGTGTGGTTGGGTTACAGTCTGTGCCCAGTGTGGTTGGGTTACAGTCTGTGCCCAGTGTGGTTGGGGTACAGTCAGTGCCCAGTGTGGTTGGGGTACAGTCAGTGCCCAGTGTGGTTGGGGTACAGTCAGTGCCCAGTGTGGTTGGGGTACAGTCAGTGCCCAGTGTGGTTGGGGTACAGTCAGTGCTCAGTGTGGTTGGGGATAATCTGTGCCCAGTGTGGTTGGGGACAGTCTGTGCCCAGTGTGTTTGGGGTACAGTCAGTGCCCAGTGTGGTTGGGGACAGTCTGTGCCCAGTGTGCTTGGGGTACATTCTGTGCCCAGTGTGTTTGGGTACAGTCTGTGCCCAGTGTGTTTGGGGTAGTCAGTGCCCAGTGTGGTTGGGGACAGTCTGTGCCCAGTGTGCTTGGGGTACAGTCTGTGCCCAGTGTGGTTGGGGTACAGTCTGTGCCCAGTGTGGTTGGGGTACAGTCAGTGCCCAGTGTGCTTGGGATACAGTCAGTGCCCAGTGTGCTTGGGATACAGTCAATGCCCAGTGTGGTTGGGGACAGTCTGTGCCCAGTGTGGTTGGGGACAGTCAGTGCCCAGTGTGGTTGGGGTACAGTCTGTGCCCAGTGTGGTTGGGGTACAGTCAGTGCCCAGTGAGGTTGGGGTACAGTCAGTGCTCAGTGTGGTTGGGATACAGTCAATGCCCAGTGTGGTTGGGGACAGTCTGTGCCCAGTGTGGTTGGGGACAGTCTGTGCCCAGTGTGTTTGGGGTACAGTCAGTGCCCAGTGTGGTTGGGGACAGTCTGTGCCCAGTGTGGTTGGGGTACAGTCTGTGCCCAGTGTGGTTGGGGTACAGTCTGTGCCCAGTGTGGTTGGGGTACAGTCTGTGCCCAGTGTGTTTGGGGTACAGTCAGTGCCCAGTGTGGTTAGGGTACAGTCAATGCCCAGTGTGGTTGGGTTACATCCTGTGCCCAGTGTGGTAGGGGTACAGTCAATGCCCAGTGTGGTTGGGGTACAGTCAGTGCCCAGTGTGGTTGGGGTACAGTCAGTGCCCAGTGTGGTTGGGGTACAGTCAGTGCTCAGTGTGGTTGGGATACAGTCAATGCCCAGTGTGGTTGGGGACAGTCTGTGCCCAGTGTGGTTTATGGTACAGTCAGTGCCCAGTGTGGTTGGGGTACAGTCAGTGCCCAGTGTGGTCGGGGTACAGTCTGTGCCCAGTGTGGTTGGGGTACAGTCTGTGCCCAGTGTGGTTGGGGTACAGTCTGTGCCCAGTGTGTTTGGGGTACAGTCAGTGCCCAGTGTGGTTGGGGTACAGTCAATGCCCAGTGTGGTTGGGGTACATCCTGTGCCCAGTGTGGTAGGGGTACAGTCAATGCCCAGTGTGGTTGGGGTACAGTCAGTGCCCAGTGTGGTTGGGGTACAGTCTGTGCCCAGTGTGGTCGGGGTACAGTCTGTGCCCAGTGTGGTTGGGGTACAGTCTGTACCCAGTGTGGTAGGGGTACAGTCAATGCCCAGTGTGGTTGGGGTACAGTCTGTGTCCAGTGTGGTTGGGGTACAGTCTGTGCCCAGTGTGGTTGGGGTACAGTCTGTGCCCAGCGTGGTTGGGGTACAGTCTGTGCCCAGGGTTGTTGGGTACAGTCTGTGCCCAGTGTGGTCGGGGTACAGTCTGTGCCCAGTGTGGTCGGGGTACAGTCTGTGCCCAGTGTGGTTGGGGTACAGTCTGTGCCCAGTGTGGTTGGGGTACAGTCTGTGCCCAGTGTTGTTGGGTACAGTCTGTGCCCAGTGTGGTTGGGGTACAGTCAATGCCCACTGTGGTTGGGGTACAGTCAGTGCTCAGTGTGGTTGGGATACAGTCAATGCCCAGTGTGGTTGGGGACAGTCTGTGCCCAGTGTGGTTGGGTACAGTCTGTGCCCAGTGTTTGGGTACAGTCTGTGCCCAGTGTGGTTGGGGTACAGTCTGTGCCCAGTGTTTGGGTACAGTCTGTGTCCAGTGTGGTTGGGGGACAGTCAGTGCCCAGTGTGGTTGGGTGCAGTCTGTGCCCAGTGTGGTTGGGTACAGTCTGTGCCCAGTGTGGTTGGGTACAGTCTGTGCCCAGTGTGGTTGGGGTACAGTCAGTGCCCAGTGTGGTTGGGGTACAGTCAATGCCCAGTGTGGTTGGGGTACAGTCAATGCCCAGTGTGGTTGGGGTACAGTCAATGCCCAGTGTGGTTGGGGGACAGTCAGTGCCCAGTGTGGTTGGGGGACAGTCTGTGCCCAGTGTAGTTGGGCTACAGTCTGTGCCCAGTGTTTAGGGTACAGTCTGTGCCCAGTGTTTGGGGTACAGTCTGTGCCCAGTGTTTGGGGTACAGTCTGTGCCCAGTGTTTGGGGTACAGTCTGTGCCCAGTGTGTTTGGGGCACAGTCTGCGCCCAGTGTGTTTGGGGTACAGTCTGCACCCAGTGCGTTTGGGGTACAGTCTGCGCCCAGTGTGTTTGGGGTACAGTCTGTGCCCAGTGTTGTTGGGGGACAGTCAGTGCCCAGTGTAGTTGGGGTACAGTCTGTGCCCAGTGTTTGGGTACAGTCTGTGCCCAGTGTTTGGGTACAGTCTGTGCCCAGTGTGGTTGGGGTACAGTCGATTCCCAGTGTGTTTGGGGACAGTCTGTGCCCAGTGTGGTTGGGGTACAGTCGATGACCAGTGTGTTTGGGAACAGTCTGTGCCCAGTGTGGTTGGGGTACAGTCGATGCCCAGTGTGGTTGGGGGGGACAGTCGATGCCCAGTGTGGTTGGGGGGACAGTCTGTGCCCAGTGTGGTTGGGGTACAGTCTGTGCCCAGTGTGGTTGGGGGACAGTCGATGCCCAGTGTGGTTGGGGTACAGTCTGTACCCAGTGTGGTTGGGGGACAGTCCATGCCCAGTGTGGTTGGGGTACAGTCTGTGCCCAGTGTGGTTGGGGTACAGTCAATGGCCAGTGTGGTTGGGATACAGTCAATGCCCAGTGTGGTTGGGGACAGTCTGTGCCCAGTGTGGTTGGGGTACAGTCAATGCCCAGTGTGGTTGGGGACAGTCTGTGCCCAGTGTGGTTGGGGACAGTCTGTGCCCAGTGTGGTTGGGGTACAGTCAATGCCCAGTGTGGTTGGGGACAGTCTGTGCCCAGTGTGGTTGGGGTACAGTCTGTGCCCAGTGTGGGTGGGTTACAGTCAGTGCCCAGTGTGGGTGGGGTACAGTCAATGCCCAGTGTGGTTGGGGTACAGTCAGTGCTCAGTGTGGTTGGGGTACAGTATGTGCCCAGTGTGATTGGGGTACAGTCAATGCCCAGTGTGGTTGGGGTACAGTCAGTGCCCAGTGTGGTTGGGGTACAGTCAGTGCCCAGTGTGGTTGGGGGTACAGTCAGTGCCCAGTGTGGTTGGGGTACAGTCTGTGCCCAGTGTGTTTGGGGTACAGGCTGTGCCCAGTGTGGTTGGGGTACAGTCTGTGCCCAGTGTGGTTGGGGTACAGTCAGTGCCCAGTGTGGTTGGGGTACAGTCAGTGCCCAGTGTGGTTGGGGTACAGTCAGTGTCCAGTGTGTTTGGGGTACAGTCTGTGCCCAGTGTGGTTGGGGACAGTCTGTGCCCAGTGTGGTTGGGGTACAGTCTGTGCCCAGTGTGGTTGGGGTACAGTCTGTGCCCAGTGTGGTTGGGTACAGTCTGTGCCCAGTGTGTTTGGTGTGCAGTCAGTGCCCAGTGTGGTTGGGGTACAGTCTGTGCCCAGTGTGGTTGGGTACAGTCAGTGCCCAGTGTGGGTGGGGTACAGTCTGTGCCCAGGGTTGTTGGGGTACAGTCTGTGCCCAGCGTGGTTGGGGTACAGTCTGTGCCCAGGGTTGTTGGGTACAGTCTGTGCCCAGTGTGGTCGGGGTACAGTCTGTGCCCAGTGTGGTCTGGGTACAGTCTGTGCCCAGTGTGGTTGGGGTACAGTCTGTGCCCAGTGTGGTTGGGGTACAGTCTGTGCCCAGTGTTGTTGGGTACAGTCTGTGCCCAGTGTGGTTGGGGTACAGTCAATGCCCACTGTGGTTGGGGTACAGTCAGTGCTCAGTGTGGTTGGGATACAGTCAATGCCCAGTGTGGTTGGGGACAGTCTGTGCCCAGTGTGGTTGGGTACAGTCTGTGCCCAGTGTTTGGGTACAGTCTGTGCCCAGTGTGGTTGGGGTACAGTCTGTGCCCAGTGTTTGGGTACAGTCTGTGTCCAGTGTGGTTGGGGGACAGTCAGTGCCCAGTGTGGTTGGGTGCAGTCTGTGCCCAGTGTGGTTGGGTACAGTCTGTGCCCAGTGTGGTTGGGTACAGTCTGTGCCCAGTGTGGTTGGGGTACAGTCAGTGCCCAGTGTGGTTGGGGTACAGTCAATGCCCAGTGTGGTTGGGGTACAGTCAATGCCCAGTGTGGTTGGGGTACAGTCAATGCCCAGTGTGGTTGGGGGACAGTCAGTGCCCAGTGTGGTTGGGGGACAGTCAGTGCCCAGTGTGGTTGGGGGACAGTCAGTGCCCAGTGTAGTTGGGCTACAGTCTGTGCCCAGTGTTTGGGTACAGTCTGTGCCCAGTGTTTGGGGTACAGTCTGTGCCCAGTGTTTGGGGTACAGTCTGTGCCCAGTGTGTTTGGGGCACAGTCTGCGCCCAGTGTGTTTGGGGTACAGTCTGCACCCAGTGCGTTTGGGGTACAGTCTGCGCCCAGTGTGTTTGGGGTACAGTCTGTGCCCAGTGTGGTTGGGGGACAGTCAGTGCCCAGTGTAGTTGGGGTACAGTCTGTGCCCAGTGTTTGGGTACAGTCTGTGCCCAGTGTTTGGGTACAGTCTGTGCCCAGTGTGGTTGGGGTACAGTCGATTCCCAGTGTGTTTGGGGACAGTCTGTGCCCAGTGTGGTTGGGGTACAGTCGATGCCCAGTGTGTTTGGGAACAGTCTGTGCCCAGTGTGGTTGGGGTACAGTCGATGCCCAGTGTGTTTGGGAACAGTCTGTGCCCAGTGTGGTTGGGGTACAGTCGATGCCCAGTGTGGTTGGGGGGGACAGTCGATGCCCAGTGTGGTTGGGGGGACAGTCTGTGCCCAGTGTGGTTGGGGTACAGTCTGTACCCAGTGTGGTTGGGGGACAGTCCGTGCCCAGTGTGGTTGGGGTACAGTCTGTGCCCAGTGTGGTTGGGGTACAGTCAATGGCCAGTGTGGTTGGGATACAGTCAATGCCCAGTGTGGTTGGGGACAGTCTGTGCCCAGTGTGGTTGGGGTACAGTCAATGCCCAGTGTGGTTGGGGACAGTCTGTGCCCAGTGTGGTTGGGGACAGTCTGTGCCCAGTGTGGTTGGGGTACCGTCAATGCCCAGTGTGGTTGGGGACAGTCTGTGCCCAGTGTGGTTGAGGTACAGTCTGTGCCCAGTGTGGGTGGGTTACAGTCAGTGCCCAGTGTGGGTGGGGTACAGTCAATGCCCAGTGTGGTTGGGGTACAGTCAGTGCTCAATGTGGTTGGGGTACAGTATGTGCCCAGTGTGATTGGGGTACAGTCAATGCCCAGTGTGGTTGGGTTACAGTCTGTGCCCAGTGTGGTTGGGGTACAGTCTGTGCCCAGTGTGGTTGGGGTACAGTCTGTGCCCAGTGTGGTTGGGGTACAGTCTGTGCCCAGTGTGGTTGGGTACAATCTGTGCCCAGTGTGGTTGAGGTACAGTCAATGCCCAGTGTGGTTGGGGTACAGTCAATTCCCAGTGTGGTTGGGGTACAGTCTGTGCTCAGTGTGGTTGGGATACAGTCAATGCCCAGTGTGGTTGGGGACAGTCTCTGCCCAGTGTGGTTGGGGACAGTCTGTGCCCATTGTGGTTGGGGTACAGTCTGTGCCCAGTGTGGTAGGGGTACAGTCAATGCCCAGTGTGGTTGGGGGACAGTCTGTGCCCAGTGTGGTTGGGTACAGTCTGTTCCCAGTGTGGTTGGGGTACTGTCAGTGCCCAGTGTGGTTGGGTTACAGTCTGTGCCCAGTGTGGTTGGGGTACAGTCTGTGCCCAGTGTGGTTGGGGTACAGTCTGTGCCCAGTGTGGTTGGGTACAATCTGTGCCCAGTGTGGTTGAGGTACAGTCAATGCCCAGTGTGGTTGGGGTACAGTCAATTCCCAGTGTGGTTGGGGTACAGTCTGTGCTCAGTGTGGTTGGGATACAGTCAATGCCCAGTGTGGTTGGGGACAGTCTGTGCCCAGTGTGGTTGGGGACAGTCTGTGCCCAGTGTGGTTGGGGTACAGTCAATGCCCAGTGTGGGTGGGGTACAGTCTGTGCCCAGTGTGGTTGGGTTACAGTCTGTGCCCAGTGTGGTTGGGTTACAGTCTGTGCCCAGTGTGGTTGGGTTACAGTCTGTGCCCAGTGTGGTTGGGGTACAGTCAATGCCCAGTGTGGTTGGGGACAGTCTGTGCCCAGTGTGGTTGAGGTACAGTCTGTGCCCAGTGTGGGTGGGTTACAGTCAGTGCCCAGTGTGGGTGGGGTACAGTCAATGCCCAGTGTGGTTGGGGTACAGTCAGTGCTCAGTGTGGTTGGGGTACAGTATGTGCCCAGTGTGATTGGGGTACAGTCAATGCCCAGTGTGGTTGGGTTACAGTCTGTGCCCAGTGTGGTTGGGGTACAGTCTGTGCCCAGTGTGGTTGGGGTACAGTCTGTACCCAGTGTGGTTGGGGTACAGTCTGTGCCCAGTGTGGTTGGGGTACAGTCTGTGCCCATTGTGGTTGGGGTACAGTCTGTGCCCAGTGTGGTAGGGGTACAGTCAATGCCCAGTGTGGTTGGGGGACAGTCTGTGCCCAGTGTGGTTGGGTACAGTCTGTTCCCAGTGTGGTTGGGGTACTGTCAGTGCCCAGTGTGGTTGGGTTACAGTCTGTGCCCAGTGTGGTTGGGGTACAGTCTGTGCCCAGTGTGGTTGGGGTACAGTCTGTGCCCAGTGTGGTTGGGGTACAGTCTGTGCCCAGTGTGGTTGGGGTACAGTCTGTGCCCAGTGTGGTTGGGTACAATCTGTGCCCAGTGTGGTTGAGGTACAGTCAATGCCCAGTGTGGTTGGGGTACAGTCAATGCCCAGTGTGGTTGGGGTACAGTCTGTGCTCAGTGTGGTTGGGATACAGTCAATGCCCAGTGTGGTTGGGGACAGTCTGTGCCCAGTGTGGTTGGGGACAGTCTGTGCCCAGTGTGGTTGGGGTACAGTCAATGCCCAGTGTGGGTGGGGTACAGTCTGTGCCCAGTGTGGTTGGGTTACAGTCTGTGCCCAGTGTGGTTGGGTTACAGTCTGTGCCCAGTGTGGTTGGGGTACAGTCAGTGCCCAGTGTGGTTGGGGTACAGTCAGTGCCCAGTGTGGTTGGGGTACAGTCAATGCCCAGTGTGGTTGGGGTACAGTCAATGCCCAGTGTGGTTGGGGTACAGTCAGTGCTCAGTGTGGTTGGGGATAATCTGTGCCCAGTGTGGTTGGGGACAGTCTGTGCCCAGTGTGTTTGGGGTACAGTCAGTGCCCAGTGTGGTTGGGGACCGTCTGTGCCCAGTGTGCTTGGGGTACATTCTGTGCCCAGTGTGTTTGGGTACAGTCTGTGCCCAGTGTGTTTGGGGTACAGTCAGTGCCCAGTGTGGTTGGGGACAGTCTGTGCCCAGTGTGCTTGGGGTACAGTCTGTGCCCAGTGTGGTTGGGGTACAGTCTGTGCCCAGTGTGGTTGGGGTACAGTCAGTGCCCAGTGTGCTTGGGATACAGTCAGTGCCCAGTGTGCTTGGGATACAGTCAATGCCCAGTGTGGTTGGGGACAGTCTGTGCCCAGTGTGGTTGGGGACAGTCAGTGCCCAGTGTGGTTGGGGTACAGTCTGTGCCCAGTGTGGTTGGGGTACAGTCAGTGCCCAGTGAGGTTGGGGTACAGTCAGTGCTCAGTGTGGTTGGGATACAGTCAATGCCCAGTGTGGTTGGGGACAGTCTGTGCCCAGTGTGGTGGGGGACAGTCTGTGCCCAGTGTGTTTGGGGTACAGTCAGTGCCCAGTGTGGTTGGGGACAGTCTGTGCCCAGTGTGGTTGGGGTACAGTCTGTGCCCAGTGTGGTTGGGGTACAGTCTGTGCCCAGTGTGGTTGGGGTACAGTCTGTGCCCAGTGTGTTTGGGGTACAGTCAGTGCCCAGTGTGGTTGGGGTACAGTCAATGCCCAGTGTGGTTGGGTTACATCCTGTGCCCAGTGTGGTAGGGGTACAGTCAATGCCCAGTGTGGTTGGGGTACAGTCAGTGCCCAGTGTGGTTGGGGTACAGTCAGTGCCCAGTGTGGTTGGGGTACAGTCAGTGCTCAGTGTGGTTGGGATACAGTCAATGCCCAGTGTGGTTGGGGACAGTCTGTGCCCAGTGTGGTTTATGGTACAGTCAGTGCCCAGTGTGGTTGGGGTACAGTCAGTGCCCAGTGTGGTCGGGGTACAGTCTGTGCCCAGTGTGGTTGGGGTACAGTCTGTGCCCAGTGTGTTTGGGGTACAGTCTGTGCCCAGTGTGTTTGGGGTACAGTCAGTGCCCAGTGTGGTTGGGGTACAGTCAATGCCCAGTGTGGTTGGGGTACATCCTGTGCCCAGTGTGGTAGGGGTACAGTCAATGCCCAGTGTGGTTGGGGTACAGTCAGTGCCCAGTGTGGTTGGGGTACAGTCTGTGCCCAGTGTGGTCGGGGTACAGTCTGTGCCCAGTGTGGTTGGGGTACAGTCTGTGTCCAGTGTGGTTGGGGTACAGTCTGTGCCCAGTGTTGTTGGGGTACAGGCTGTGCCCATTGTGGTTGGGGTACAGTCTGTGCCCAGTGTGGTAGGGGTACAGTCAATGCCCAGTGTGGTTGGGGTACAGTCTGTGCCCAGTGTGGTTGGGTACAGTCTGTGCCCAGTGTGGTTGGGGTACTGTCAGTGCCCAGTGTGGTTGGGTTACAGTCTGTGCCCAGTGTGGTTGGGGTACAGTCTGTGCCCAGTGTGGTTGGGTACAATCTGTGCCCAGTGTGGTTGGGGTACAGTCAATGCCCAGTGTGGTTGGGGTACAGTCGATGCCCAGTGTGGTTGGGGGGACAGTCTGTGCCCAGTGTGGTTGGGGTACAGTCTGTGCCCAGTGTGGTTGGGGGACAGTCGATGCCCAGTTTGGTTGGGGTACAGTCTGTACCCAGTGTGGTTGGGGGACAGTCAATGCCCATTGTGGTTGGGGTACAGTCTGTGCCCAGTGTGGTTGGGGTACAGTCAATGGCCAGTGTGGTTGGAATACAGTCAATGCCCAGTGTGGTTGGGGTACAGTATGTGCCCAGTGTGGTTGGGGTACAGTCAATGGCCAGTGTGGTTGGGATACAGTCAATGCCCAGTGTGGTTGGGGGACAGTCAATGCCCAGTGTGGTTGGGGTATAGTCTGTGCCCAGTGTGGTTGGGGTACAGTCAATGCTCAGTGTGGTTGGGGACAGTCTGTGCCCAGTGTGGTTGGGGACAGTCTGTGCCCAGTGTGGTTGGGGTACAGTCTGTGCCCAGTGTGGGTGGGTTACAGTCAGTGCCCAGTGTGGTAGGGGTACAGTCAGTGCCCAGTGTGGTTGGGGTACAGTCAGTGCTCAGTGTGGTTGGGGTACAGTATGTGCCCAGTGTGATTGGGGTACAGTCAATGCCCAGTGTGGTTGGGTTACAGTCTGTGCCCAGTGTGGTTGGGGTACAGTCAATGACCAGTGTGGTTGGGATACAGTCAGTGCCCAGTGTGGTTGGGGTACAGTCTGTGCCCAGTGTGGTTGGGGTACAGTCAATGGCCAGTGTGGTTGGGGTACAGTCAGTGACCAGTGTGGTTGGGGTACAGTCAGTGCCCAGTGTGGTTGGGGTACAGTCTGTGCCCAGTGTGGTTGGGGTACAGTATGTGCCCAGTGTGTTTGGGGTACAGTCAGTGCCCAGTGTGGTTGGGGTACAGTCAATGCCCAGTGTGGTTGGGGTACAGTCTGTGCCCAGTGTGGTAGGGGTACAGTCAATGCCCAGTGTGGTTGGGGTACAGTCTGTACCCAGTGTGGTTGGGGTACAGTCTGTGCCCAGTGTGGTTGGGGTACAGTCTGTGCCCATTGTGGTTGGGGTACAGTCTGTGCCCAGTGTGGTAGGGGTACAGTCAATGCCCAGTGTGGTTGGGGTACAGTCTGTGCCCAGTGTGGTTGGGTACAGTCTGTGCCCAGTGTGGTTGGGGTACTGTCAGTGCCCAGTGTGGTTGGGTTACAGTCTGTGCCCAGTGTGGTTGGGGTACAGTCTGTGCCCAGTGTGGTTACGGTACAGCCTGTGCCCAGTGTGGTTGGGTACAATCTGTGCCCAGTGTGGTTGAGGTACAGTCAATGCCCAGTGTGGTTGGGGTACAGTCAATGCCCAGTGTGGTTGGGGTACAGTCTGTGCTCAGTGTGGTTGGGATACAGTCAATGCCCAGTGTGGTTGGGGACAGTCTGTGCCCAGTGTGGTTGGGGACAGTCTGTGCCCAGTGTGTTTGGGGTACAGTCTGTGCCCAGTGTGGTTGGGGTACAGTCTGTGCCCAGTGTGGTTGGGGTACAGTCTGTGCACAGTGTGGTTGGGGTACAGTCTGTGCACAGTGTGGTTGGGGTACAGTCTGTGCCCAGTGTGGTTGGGTTACAGTCTGTGCCCAGTGTGGTTGGGGACAGTCTGTGCCCAGTGTGTTTGGGGTACAGTCTGTGCCCAGTGTGGTTGGGGTACAGTCTGTGCCCAGTGTGGTTGGGGTACAGTCTGTGCCCAGTGTGGTTGGGGTACAGCCTGTGCCCAGTGTGGTTGGGGTACAGTCAGTGCTCAGTGTGGTTGGGGATAATCTGTGCCCAGTGTGGTTGGGGACAGTCTGTGCCCAGTGTGTTTGGGGTACAGTCAGTGCCCAGTGTGGTTGGGGACAGTCTGTGCCCAGTGTGCTTGGGGTACATTCTGTGCCCAGTGTGTTTGGGTACAGTCTGTGCCCAGTGTGTTTGGGGTAGTCAGTGCCCAGTGTGGTTGGGGACAGTCTGTGCCCAGTGTGCTTGGGGTACAGTCTGTGCCCAGTGTGGTTGGGGTACAGTCTGTGCCCAGTGTGGTTGGGGTACAGTCAGTGCCCAGTGTGGTTGGGGTACAGTCAATGGCCAGTGTGGTTGGGATACAGTCTGTGCCCAGTGTGTTTGGGGAGTCTGTGCCCAGTGTGTTTGGGGTACAGTCAGTGCCCAGTGTGGTTGGGGTACAGTCTGTGCCCAGCGTGGTTGGGGTACAGTCTGTGCCCAGTGTGGTTGGGTACAGTCTGTGCCCAGTGTGGTTGGGTTACAGTCAGTGCCCAGTGTGGTAGGGGTACAGTCTGTGCCCAGTGTGGTTGGGGTACAGTCTGTGCCCAGTGTGGCCGGGGTACAGTCAGTGCCCAGTGTGGTTGGGGTGCAGTCAATGGCTAGTGTGGTTGGGGTACAGTCAATGCCCAGTGTGGTTGGGGTACAGTCAATGCCCAGTGTGGTTGGGGTACAGTCAGTGCTCAGTGTGGTTGGGGATAATCTGTGCCCAGTGTGGTTGGGGACAGTCTGCGCCCAGTGTGTTTGGGGTACAGTCAGTGCCCAGTGTGGTTGGGGACAGTCTGTGCCCAGTGTGCTTGGGGTACATTCTGTGCCCAGTGTGGTTGGGTACAGTCTGTGCCCAGTGTGTTTGGGGTAGTCAGTGCCCAGTGTGGTTGTGGACAGTCTGTGCCCAGTCTGCTTGGGGTACAGTCTGTGCCCAGTGTGGTTGGGGTATAGTCTGTGCCCAGTGTGGTTGGGGTACAGTCTGTGCCCAGTGTGGTTGGGGTACAGTCAGTGCCCAGTGTGGTTGGGGTACAGTCAGTGCCCAGTGTGCTTGGGATACAGTCAATGCCCAGTGTGGTTGGGGACAGTCTGTGCCCAGTGTGGTTGGGTACAGTCAGTGCCCAGTGTGGTTGGGGTACAGTCTGTGCCCAGTGTGGTTGGGGTACAGTCTGTGCCCAGTGTGGTTGGGTACAGTCAGTGCCCAGTGTGGTCGGGGTACAGTCTGTGCCCAGTGTGGTCGGGATACAGTCAGTGCCCAGTGTGGTTGGGGTACAGTCTGTGCCCAGTGTGGCTGGGGTACAGTCAATGCCCAGTGAGGTTGGGGTACAGTCAGTGCTCAGTGTGGTTGGGATACAGTCAATGCCCAGTGTGGTTGGGGACAGTCTGTGCCCAGTGTGGTTGGGTACAGTCTGTGCCCAGTGTGTTTGGGGTACAGTCAGTGCCCAGTGTGGTTGGGGACAGTCTGTGCCCAGTGTGGTTGGGGACAGTCTGTGCCCAGTGTGCTTGGGATACAGTCTGTGCCCAGTGTGGTTGGGGTACAGTCTGTGCCCAGTGTGGTTAGGGTACAGTCTGTGCCCAGTGTGGTTGGGTTACAGTCAGTGCCCAGTGTGGTTGGGGTACAGTCTGTGCCCAGTGTGGTTGGGTACAATCTGTGCCCAGTGTGGTTGAGGTACAGTCAATGCCCAGTGTGGTTGGGGTACAGTCAATGCCCAGTGTGGTTGGGGTACAGTCTGTGCTCAGTGTGGTTGGGATACAGTCAATGCCCAGTGTGGTTGGGGACAGTCTGTGCCCAGTGTGGTTGGGGACAGTCTGTGCCCAGTGTGTTTGGGGTCAGTCTGTGCCCAGTGTGGTTGGGGTACAGTCTGTGCCCAGTGTGGTTGGGGTACAGTCTGTGCCCAGTGTGGTTGGGGTACAGTCTGTGCCCAGTGTGGTTGGGGTACAGTCAATGGCCAGTGTGGTTGGGATACAGTCTGTGCCCAGTGTGTTTGGGGAGTCTGTGCCCAGTGTGGTTGGGGTACAGTCTGTGCCCAGTGTGGTTGGGGTACAGTCTGTGCCCAGTGTGGTTGGGTACAGTCTGTGCCCAGTGTGATTGGGTTACAGTCAGTGCCCAGTGTGGTAGGGGTACAGTCAATGCCCAGTGTGGTTGGGGTACAGTCAGTGCTCAGTGTGGTTGGGGTGCAGTCTGTGCCCAGTGTGATTGGGGTACAGTCTGTGCCCAGTGTGGTTGGGGTACAGTCAATGGCCACTGTGCTTGGGATACAGTCAATGCCCAGTGTGGTTGGGGACAGTCTGTGCCCAGTGTGGTTGGGGTACTGTCAATGCCCAGTGTGGTTGGGGTACAGTCTGTGCCCAGTGTGGTTGGGGTACAGTCAATGGCCAGTGTGCTTGGGATACAGTCAATGCCCAGTGTGGTTGGGGAGTCTGTGCCCAGTGTGTTTGGGGTACAGTCAGTGCCCAGTGTGGTTGGGGTACAGTCTGTGCCCAGTGTGGTTGGGGACAGTCTGTGCCCAGTGTGGTTGGGGACAGTCTGTGCCCAGTGTGTTTGGGGTACAGTCAGTGCCAGTGTGCTTGGGGTCAGTCTGTGTCCAATGTGGTTGGGGTACAGTCTGTGCCCAGTGTGGTTGGGGTACAGTCTGTGCCCAGTGTGGTTGGGGTACAGTCTGTGCCCAGTGTGGTTGGGGTATAGTCTGTGCCCAGTGTGGTTGGGGTACAGTCTGTGCCTAGTGTGCTTGGGGTACAGTCTGTGCCCAGTGTGGTTGGGGTACAGTCTGTGCCCAGTGTGGTTGGGCTACAGTCTGTGCCCAGTGTGGTTGGGCTACAGTCTGTGCCCAGTGTGGTTGGGCTACAGTCTGTGCCCAGTGTGGTTGGGGTACAGTCTGTGCCCAGTGTGGTTGGGCTACAGTCTGTGCCCAGTGTGGTTGGGGTACAGTCTGTGCCCAGTGTGGTTGGGTACAGCCTGTGCCCAGTGTGGTTGGGTACAGTCTGTGCCCAGTGTGTTTGGGGTGCAGTCTGTGCCCAGTGTGGTTGGGTACACTCTGTGCCCAGTGTGGTTGGGTACAGTCTGTGCCCAGTGTGGTTGGGGTACAGTCAGTGCCCAGTGTGGTTGGGGTACAGTCAGTGCCAAGTGTGGTTGGGGTACAGTCTGTGCCCAGTGCTTGGGGTACAGTCTGTGCCCAGTGTGGTTGGGGTACAGTCAGTGCCCAGTGTGGTTGGGGTACAGTCAGTGCCCAGTGTGGTTGGGGTACAGTCAATGGCCAGTGTGCTTGGGATACAGTCAATGCCCAGCGTGGTTGGGGACAGTCTGTGCCCAGTGTGGTTGGGTACAGTCAGTGCCCAGTGTGGTTGGGGTACAGTCAGTGCCCAGTGTGGTTGGGGTACAGTCTGTGCCCAGTGTTGTTGGGTACAGTCAGTGCCCAGTGTGGTCGGGGTACAGTCTGTGCCCAGTGTGGTCGGGATACAGTCAGTGCCCAGTGTGGTTGGGGTACAGTCTGTGCAAAGTGTGGTTGGGGTACAGTCAATGCCCAGTGTGGTTGGGGTACAGTCAGTGCTCAGTGTGGTTGGGATACAGTCTGTGCCCAGTGTGGCTGGGTTACAGTCAGTGCCCAGTGTGGTTGGGGTACAGTCAGTGCCCAGTGTGGTTGGGGTACAGTCAATGGCCAGTGTGCTTGGGATACAGTCAATGCCCAGTGTGGTTGGGGACAGTCAATGCCCAGTGTGGTTGGGGACAGTCTGTGCCCAGTGTGGTTGGGGTACAGTCAATGCCCAGTCTGGTTGGGGTACAGTCAGTGCCCAGTGTGGTTGGGGACAGTCTGTGCCCAGTGTGCTTGGGGTACAGTCTGTGCCCAGTGTGGTTGGGGTACAGTCTGTGCCCAGTGTGGTTGGGGACAGTCTGTGCCCAGTCTGGTTGGGGTACAGTCAATGCCCAGTCTGGTTGGGGTACAGTCAATGCCCAGTGTGGTTGGGGTACAGTCTGTGCCCAGTGTGGTTGGGGTATAGTCAATGGCCAGTGTGGTTGGTGATACAGTCTGTGCCCAGTGTGTTTGGGGAGTCTGTGCCCAGTGTGTTTGGGGTACAGTCAGTGCCCAGTGTGGTTGGGGTACAGTCTGTGCCCAGTGTGGTTGGGTACAGTCTGTGCCCAGTGTGGTTGGGGTACAGTCTGTGCCCAGTGTGGTTGGGTTACAGTCAGTGCCCAGTGTGGTAGGGGTACAGTCAATGCCCAGTGTGGTAGGGGTACAGTCAATGCCCAGTGTGGTTGGGGTACAGTCAGTGCTCAGTGTGGTTGGGGTGCAGTCTGTGCCCAATGTGATTGGGGTACAGTCTGTGCCCAGTGTGGTTGGGGTACAGTCAGTGCCCAGTGTGGTTGGGGTACAGTCTGTGCCCAGTGTGGTAGGGGTACAGTCAATGCCCAGTGTGGTTGGGGTACAGTCAATGGCCACTGTGCTTGGGATACAGTCAATGCCCAGTGTGGTTGGGGGTAGTCTGTGCCCAGTGTGGTTGGGGCACAGTCAATGCCCAGTGTGGTTGGGGTACAGTCAATGATCAGTTTGCTTGGGATACAGTCAATGCCCAGTGTGGTTGGGGTACAGTCAGAGCCCAGTGTTGTTGGGGTACAGTCTGTGCCCAGTGTGGTAGGGGTAAAGTCAATGCCCAGTGTGGTTGGGGTACAGTCTGTGCCCAGTGTGGTTGGGGTACAGTCTGTACCCAGTGTGGTTGGGGTACATTCTGTGCCCAGTGCGGTAGGGGTACAGTCTGTGCCCAGTGTGGTAGGGGTACAGTCTGTGCCCAGTGTGGTAGGGGTACAGTCAATGCCCAGTGTGGTTGGGGTACAGTCTGTGCCCAGTGTTGTTGGGTACAGTCTGTGCCCAGTGTGGTTGGGGTACAGTATGTGCCCAGTGTGGTCGGGATACAGTCAGTGCCCAGTGTGGTTGGGGTACAGTCTGTGCAAAGTGTGGTTGGGGTACAGTCAATGCCCAGTGTGGTTGGGGTACAGTCAGTGCTCAGTGTGGTTGGGATACAGTCAATGCCCAGTGTGGTTGGGGACAGTCTGTGCCCAGTGTGGTTGGGGACAGTCTGTGCCCAGTGTGTTTGGGGTACAGTCAGTGCCCAGTGTGGTTGGGGACAGTCTGTGCCCAGTGTGCTTGGGGTACAGTCTGTGCCCAGTGTGGTTGGGGTACAGTCTGTGCCCAGTGTGGTTGGGGTACAGTCTGTGCCCAGTGTGGCTGGGTTACAGTCAGTGCCCAGTGTGGTTGGGGTACAGTCAGTGCCCAGTGTGGTTGGGGTACAGTCAATGGCCAGTGTGCTTGGGATACAGTCAATGCCCAGTGTGGTTGGGGACAGTCAATGCCCAGTGTGGTTGGGGACAGTCTGTGCCCAGTGTGGTTGGGGTACAGTCAATGCCCAGTCTGGTTGGGGTACAGTCAATGCCCAGTGTGGTTGGGGTACAGTCTGTGCCCAGTGTGGTTGGGGTATAGTCAATGGCCAGTGTGGTTGGTGATACAGTCTGTGCCCAGTGTGTTTGGGGAGTCTGTGCCCAGTGTGTTTGGGGTACAGTCAGTGCCCAGTGTGGTTGGGGTACAGTCTGTGCCCAGTGTGGTTGGGTACAGTCTGTGCCCAGTGTGGTTGGGTACAGTCTGTGCCCAGTGTGGTTGGGGTACAGTCTG
The DNA here is from genome assembly GCF_044704955.1 of Pristiophorus japonicus. Classification (NCBI taxonomy): domain Eukaryota; kingdom Metazoa; phylum Chordata; class Chondrichthyes; family Pristiophoridae; genus Pristiophorus; species Pristiophorus japonicus. The sequence continues at coordinate 183,739 of NW_027254614.1, forward strand.
TGCCCAGTGTGGTTGGGTTACAGTCAGTGCCCAGTGTGGTAGGGGTACAGTCAATGCCCAGTGTGGTAGGGGTACAGTCAATGCCCAGTGTGGTTGGGGTACAGTCAGTGCTCAGTGTGGTTGGGGTGCAGTCTGTGCCCAATGTGATTGGGGTACAGTCTGTGCCCAGTGTGGTTGGGGTACAGCATGTGCCCAGTGTGGCCGGGGTACAGTCAGTGCCCAGTGTGGCCGGGGTACAGTCAGTGCCCAGTGTGGTTGGGGTACAGTCTGTGCCCAGTGTGGTAGGGGTACAGTCAATGCCCAGTGTGGTTGGGGTACAGTCAATGGCCACTGTGCTTGGGATACAGTCAATGCCCAGTGTGGTTGGGGGTAGTCTGTGCCCAGTGTGGTTGGGGCACAGTCAATGCCCAGTGTGGTTGGGGTACAGTCAATGACCAGTTTGCTTGGGATACAGTCAATGCCCAGTGTGGTTGGGGTACAGTCAGAGCCCAGTGTTGTTGGGGTACAGTCTGTGCCCAGTGTGGTAGGGGTAAAGTCAATGCCCAGTGTGGTTGGGGTACAGTCTGTGCCCAGTGTGGTTGGGGTACAGTCTGTACCCAGTGTGGTTGGGGTACATTCTGTGCCCAGTGCGGTAGGGGTACAGTCTGTGCCCAGTGTGGTAGGGGTACAGTCTGTGCCCAGTGTGGTAGGGGTACAGTCAATGCCCAGTGTGGTTGGGGTACAGTCTGTGCCCAGTGTTGTTGGGTACAGTCTGTGCCCAGTGTGGTTGGGGTACTGTCAGTGCCCAGTGTGGTTGGGGTACAGTCTGTGCCCAGTGTGGTTGGGGTACAGTCTGTGCCCAGTGTTGTTGGGTACAGTCTGTGCCCAGTGTGGTTGGGGTACAGTCAATGCCCAGTGTGGTTGGGGTACAGTCAGTGCTCAGTGTGGTTGGGATACAGTTAATGCCCAGTGTGGTTGGGGACAGTCTGTGCCCAGTGTGGTTGGGGACAGTCTGTGCCCAGTGTGTTTGGGGTACAGTCTGTGCCCAGTGTGGTTGGGGTACAGTCTGTGCCCAGTGTGGTTGGGGACAGTCAGTGCCCAATATGCTTGGGGTACAGTCTGTGCCCAGTGTGGTTGGGGTACAGTCAGTGCCCAGTGTGGTTGGGGTACAGTCAGTGCCCAGTGTGGTTGGGGTACAGTCAATGCCCAGTGTGGTTGGGGACAGTCTGTGCCCAGTGTGGTTGGGTACAGTCAGTGCCCAATGTGGTTGGGGTACAGCATGTGCCCAGTGTGGCCGGGGTACAGTCAGTGCCCAGTGTGGCCGGGGTACAGTCAGTGCCCAGTGTGGTTGGGGTACAGTCTGTGCCCAGTGTGGTAGGGGTACAGTCAATGCCCAGTGTGGTTGGGGTACAGTCATTGGCCACTGTGCTTGGGATACAGTCAATGCCCAGTGTGGTTGGGGGTAGTCTGTGCCCAGTGTGGTTGGGGCACAGTCAATGCCCAGTGTGGTTGGGGTACAGTCAATGACCAGTTTGCTTGGGATACAGTCAATGCCCAGTGTGGTTGGGGTACAGTCAGAGCCCAGTGTTGTTGGGGTACAGTCTGTGCCCAGTGTGGTAGGGGTAAAGTCAATGCCCAGTGTGGTTGGGGTACAGTCTGTGCCCAGTGTGGTTGGGGTACAGTCTGTACCCAGTGTGGTTGGGGTACATTCTGTGCCCAGTGCGGTAGGGGTACAGTCTGTGCCCAGTGTGGTAGGGGTACAGTCTGTGCCCAGTGTGGTAGGGGTACAGTCAATGCCCAGTGTGGTTGGGGTACAGTCTGTGCCCAGTGTTGTTGGGTACAGTCTGTGCCCAGTGTGGTTGGGGTACTGTCAGTGCCCAGTGTGGTTGGGGTACAGTCTGTGCCCAGTGTGGTTGGGGTACAGTCTGTGCCCAGTGTTGTTGGGTACAGTCTGTGCCCAGTGTGGTTGGGGTACAGTCAATGCCCAGTGTGGTTGGGGTACAGTCAGTGCTCAGTGTGGTTGGGATACAGTTAATGCCCAGTGTGGTTGGGGACAGTCTGTGCCCAGTGTGGTTGGGGACAGTCTGTGCCCAGTGTGTTTGGGGTACAGTCTGTGCCCAGTGTGGTTGGGGTACAGTCTGTGCCCAGTGTGGTTGGGGACAGTCAGTGCCCAATATGCTTGGGGTACAGTCTGTGCCCAGTGTGGTTGGGGTACAGTCAGTGCCCAGTGTGGTTGGGGTACAGTCAGTGCCCAGTGTGGTTGGGGTACAGTCAATGGCCAGTGTTGTTGGGTACAGTCAGTGCCCAGTGTGGTTGGGATACAGTCTGTGCCCAGTGTGGTTGGGTACAGTCTGTGCCCAGTGTGGTTGGGATACAGTCTGTGCCCAGTGTGGTGGGGGACAGTCGATACCCAGTGTGGTTGGGGTACAGTCAGTGCCCAGTGTGGTTGGGGGACAGTCGATGCCCAGTGTGGTTGGGGTACAGTCAGTGCCCAGTGTGGTTGGGGTACAGTCAGTGCCCAGTGTGGTTGGGGTACAGTCAATGGCCAGTGTGCTTGGGATACAGTCAATGCCCAGCGTGGTTGGGGACAGTCTGTGCCCAGTGTGGTTGGGTACAGTCAGTGCCCAGTGTGGTTGGGGTACAGTCTGTGCCCAGTGTGGTTGGGGTACAGTCTGTGCCCAGTGTTGTTGGGTACAGTCAGTGCCCAGTGTGGTTGGGATACAGTCTGTGCCCAGTGTGATTGGGATACAGTCTGTGCCCAGTGTGGTTGGGTACAGTCTGTGCCCAGTGTGGTTGGGGTACAGTCTGTGCCCAGTGTGGTGGGGGACAGTCTGTACCCAGTGTGGTTGGGGTACAGTCTGTGCCCAGTGTGGTTGGGGTACAGTCTGTGCCCAGTGTGGTTGGGGTACAGTCTGTGCCCAGTGTGGTTGGGGTACAGTCTGTGCCCAGTGTGGTTGGGGTACAGTCTGTACTCAGTGTGGTTGGGGTACAGTCTGTACTCAGTGTGGTTGGGGAACAGTCTGTACTCAGTGTGGTTGGGGAACAGTCTGTACTCAGTGTGGTTGGGGAACAGTCTGTACCCAGTGTGGTTGGGGACAGTCAACACCCAGTGTGGTGGAGGAATGGGTGCGATTCTGAATTTCCGTTCATTACCTGTGGTAATGTGCCAAGGCTGCTGGTGTAACTGTGGTATGTGGATATTCACCCTCCATGTTCCATTAACAGGATACTCGGGACAGCCGGATTAATGGTTAGTGTTGCTGGTGATCGTTCAGTTATTATCCCAGGTTAACTGTCATCTCCTGCTCCCCCCTGCTAACCTCACTCAGCGATTCTGGCGTAATAATTACCCTCACTGAAACAAATTCAGCTCTGCAACTCCTCCCAGCCAGGCTCACCAATCACCATTCACAGGTGCCGGCCCACACAAGGTTCGTGCTGTTTGTAAACACAAGACGCAAGAACAGAAATGTGTGTGTGTGACTCTCCTGTGATGTTGCCAAGCCCCTGTTTTTCTCCATACCAAACAGTGACGGCCATCAACAGGAAATAAAACCAGCCAATGATAGCACTGACCCTCCGTTCGATTTTTAAAGATGTTCTTTGTGGTAAGGCCTGTTCTTTAAAAGTGTGGGCGACCTTTGTGAATTCCGCCTCTGAGCCGGTGGTCAATGTGGAATCACAAACTAACGGCCCCACTTTTTACTCCTCCTCCTCCTAAAGCTTCACCCATCAAGAGACCCCTCAACACACCAAAAACTGTTCCCGCAGAGGTGAGAGTTACGGCACATTATGTTATGTGACTTGTGATCTCGCTGTCACCTGCAACCTCTGCTCATTGATATTACTTTGGTCAGTGCTCCCCTGGGCGTTCTTTCTTGTCTCTCTTAATCTTCAAATCCCTCATCCTGTCCTCTCTTCCTCCTCCTTGTACCCTCACAGTGAAATGAAGATCTGATCACTCTATCTCCGACTCTAACTCAATCTTTCCCTGAGCTGTGAAACTTGCCAGTTCCCTCAGGCCTCCTACGGTCTATGGGTGAGATCAGCAACTAGCACAGACCAGGGACTGAACCAGTTCCTATATTCTAGCCCAACTACCAGCGCTGAGGAGGGTATAGATCAGCATTCAAGGAGCAGTGTAGTCTACTTACTCATCCTCCTCTCCTTCGGGCAGTTTCGCTTTTTGCGACCGAACCCATTGCTCGACGTGAGACAGTGAGTTCCTTCTCTGTAGCTCCAGGTCCTCAACCCCAGGCTTGGAATCCTCCTCAAATCTGAATGCTCTGTTCTGGACCCCACTCGTGGGAGTGGGAGGAGGGACTGTGCCATTCTGTGGCAGAGGGGTCAGCCGCTCAAGGGAGATGGTTACAGGCGGAACCTCCCTCCGACCATTGGTGGGAGCCAAGAGCTCCCGCCTGACTTTCTCCAACTTCTTTTCCATCATTTCATCTCTGGAATCCGTTTGCCGCTTCGGTTCAGACAGCTTTGCGATTTCCAGTGATTCCGCACTCTGGGCATTTTCCGTGCGCTGGAGCAGCCCGGATTTAGTGAAATCCTCGAAGCTGGAATATCGCTGTTCCTGGGGAGCGCGCTTTGAAGCTTTCGTCGAGGAGACGCTGCAAAAAAAATTTCAGACGATAAAAGTATAAATAAACTGACTGCAACTTGGGGATAGCTGGTAAATCCTACATTTCTGTTGTTACAAAAGTACAACTGGTTCTGAGCATGGAGAAACTCATCGTGTTCAAGATGATAAATATTAAAGAGCATGAATTAGCCGAGAAAGAACCAGAGTCTGTGGCTGTCAGCAACCAACAGGGTGGATAAAGGGGAACCAGTGGATGTGGTGTATTTGGACTTCCAGAAGGCATTTGACAAGGTGCCACATAAAAGGTTACTGCACAAGATAAAAGTTCACGGGGTAATATATTAGCATGGATAGAGGATTGGCTAACTAACAAAAAACAGAGAGTCGGGATAAATGGTTCATTCTCGGGTTGGCAATCAGTAACTAGTGGGGTGCCGCAGGGATCAGTGCTGGGACCCCAACTATTTACAATCTATATTAACGATTTGGAAGAAAGGACCGAGTGTAATGTAGCCAAGTTTGCTGACGATACAAAGATGGGAGGAAAAGCAATGTGTGAGGAGGACACAAAAAATCTGCAAAAGGACATAGACAGGCTAAGTGAGTGGGCAAAAATTTGGCAGATGGAGTATAATGTTGGAAAGTGTGAGGTCATGCACTTTGGCAGAAAAAAATCAAAGAGCAAGTGGAGAAAGATTGCAAAGTGCTGCAGTATAGCAGGACCTGGGGGTACTTGTGCATGAAACACAAAAGGATAGTATGCAGGTACAGCAAGTGATCAGGAAGGCCAATGGAATCTTGGCCTTTATTGTGAAGGGGATGGAGTATAAAAGCAGGGAAGTCTTGTTACAGCTATATAAGGTATTGGTGAGGTCACACCTGGAATACTGCGTGCAGTTTTGGTTTCCATATTTACGAAAGGATATACTTGTTTTGGAGGCAGTTCAGAGAAGGTTCACTTGGTTGATTCCGGGGATGAGGGGGTTGACTTATGAGGAAAGGTTGAGTAGGTAGGTCTACTCATTGGAATTCAGAAGAATGAGAGGGGATCTTATTGAAACGTATAAGATTATGAGGGGGCTTGACAAGGTGGATGCAGAGAGGATGTTTCCACTGATGGGGGAGACTGGAACTAGAGGGCATGATCTTAGAATAAGGGGCTGCCCATTTAAAACTGAGATGAGGAGAAATTTCTTCTCTCAGAGAAGGAATCTGTGGAATTTGCTGCCTCAGAGAGCTGTGGAAGCCGGGACATTGAATAAATTTATCACAGAAAGAGACAGTTTCTTAAACGATAAGGGGATAAGGGGTTATGGGGAGCGGGCGGGGAAGTGGAGCTGAGTCCATGATCAGATCAGCCATGATCTTATTAAATGGCGGTGCAGGCTCGAGGGGCCGTATGGCCGACTCCTGCTCCTATTTCTTATTTATGTTCTTATGTAACAAAGAGCTCTTGACTGATCTCTGACCTCTTGCACCTGTTCTTGATTTTTATCAATTCTACAGTTGGCCCGCCGCTGAGTTTTCTTCTTTTTTATCTCCAAGCTCCAAACACCTCGTCCCACACGCTCTTCCCATTCTCTAAAGCCTCACTGTATTGAAATCATGACTCAATGCTCTGGTCCTTACTCTAACATTCAATTGCAGAACCTCTAAATTGTGGAACTCCTCACTTCCCTCAGTCCTCCTTTCATCCCAAGCTGTTAAGCACCAGTCTCACTGACAACGTTTTGTTTTTCTTGTTTTATAAAAACATCAGAACATAAGAAATAGGAGCAGGAGCAGACCATTCGGCCTTCGAGCCTGCTCCTCCATTCAATAAGATCATGGCTGATCTTCAACTTTAACTTCGCCTTCCCGCCCGATCCCCAAATCCCTCGATTCCCTTAGTGTCCAAAAATCTATCGATCTCAATCTTGACTATACTCAATGACTGAGCATCCACAGCCCTCTGGGATAGAGAATTCCAAAGATTCACCACCTGCTGAGTGAATTGCTTGCTGTACCTGCATATTAACTTTCAGTGATTGGTGTACAAGGATACCCAGGTCCCTCTGAACACCCACATTTCCCAGTCTCTCACCATTTAAAAAAATATTCTGTTCTTCTATTTTTCCTACTAAAGTGGATAATTTCACACTTCTCCACATTATACTCAATCTGCCAAGTTCTTGCCCATTCACTTAACCGGTCTATATCCCATTGCATCCTCCTCTCAGTTTATTTTCCCACCTAGCTTTGTATTGTCAGCAACCTTGGATATATTACACTTGGTTCCTCATCATAGATTGTAAATAGCTGAGGCCCCAGCAGTGATCCGACTCTTTCCCGTTTTGGAGATGTCCTGCAGTATGGGCCCTTCCCCATGCCTGCTCAATCATGGGAAATGCTGGAGGCCAATTGGATTTGGTGTTTGACTCTAACCTTGCGAGTATGAAGTTGTCCTTTCAGGTTCTTGAGGAATGAACTTTGGGGACAGACGCCCAAACCTTTTGATACCATAAAATAGAATGGAATGGGAAGGAGCTTTCCCCACCGGGATTGTGTAAAGTGGGGGTGAATGGGAAGGGGTTTGATCTATTGGGATTGTGTAAAGTGGGGGTGAATGGGAAGGGGTTTGATCCATTGGGATTGTGTAAAATGGGGGTGAATGGGAAGGGGTTTGGTCCATTGGGATTGTGTAAAGTGGGGGCGAATGGGAAGGGGTTTGGTCCATTGGGATTGTGTAAAGTGGGGGTGAATGGGAAGAGGTTTGGTCCATTGGGATTGTGTAAAGTGGGGGCGAATGGGAAGGGGTTTGGTCCATTGGGATTGTGTAAAGTGGGGGTGAATGGGAAGGGGTTTGTCCATTGGGATTGTGTACAGTGGGGGTGAATGTAAAGGGGTTTGGTCCAATTGGATTGTGTGCAGTGGGAGTGAATGGGAAGCAAACCTGAGGACTGGGAGAATTTTATAATACAGCAGAGGAAGACAAAGGATTTAATTAGGAGGGGGGAAATAGAGTACGAGAGGAAGCTTGCCGGGAACATAAAAACTGACTGCAAAAGCTTCTATAGATATGTGAAGAGAAAAAGATTAGTGAAGACCAACGTAGGTCCCTTGCAGTCAGATTCAGATTAATTTATAATGGGGAACAAAGAAATGGCAGACCAGTTAAACAAATACTTTGGTTCTATCTTCACAAAGGAAGACACAAATAACCTTCCGGAAATACTACGGGATCGAGGGTCTAGCGAGAAGGAGGAACTAAAGGAAATCCTTATTAGTCAGCAAATTGTGTTAGGAAAATTGATGGGATTGAAGGCCGATAAATCCCCAAGGCCTGATAGTCAGCATCCCAGAGTACTTAAGGAAGTGGCCTGAGAAATAGTGGATGCATTGGTGATCATTTTCCAACAGTCTATCAACTCTGGATCAGTTCCTATGGACAGGAGGGTAGCTAATGTAACACCACTTTTTAAAAAGGGAGGGAGAGAGAAGGCAGGTAATTATAGACCGGTTAGCCTGACATCGGTAGTGGGGGGAAATGTTGGAATCATTTATTAAAGAAGAAATAGCAGCACATTTGGAAAGCAGTGACGGGATCGGTCCAAGTCAGTCAGCATGGATTTATGAAAGGGAAATCCTGCTTGACAAATCTTCTAGGATTTTTTGAGGATGTTACTGGTAGAATGGACAAGGGAGAACCAGTGGATGTGGTGTATTTGAATTTTCAAAATGCTTTTGAAAAGGTCGCACACAAGAGATTAGTGTGAAAAATTAAAGCACATGGTATTGGGAGTAATGTATTGACGTGGATAGAGAACTAGTTGGCAGACAGGAAGCAGAGAGTCGGGATAAACGGGTCTTTTTCAGAATGGCAAGCAGTGACTAGTGGGGTGCCGCAGGAGTCAGTGCTGGGACCCCAGCTCTTTACAATATACATCAATGATTTGGATGAGGGAATTGAGTGTAATATTTCCAAGTTTGCAGATGACACTAAACTGGGTGGTGGTGTGAGCTGTGAGGAGGACACTAAAAGGCTGCAGGGGGACTTGGACAGGTTAGGTGAGTGGGCAAATGCATGGCAGATGGAGTATAATATGGATTAACTGTGAGGTTATTCACTTTGGTGGCAAAAACACGAAGGCAGAATATTATCTAAATGGCGGCAGGTTAGGAAAAGCGGAGGTGCAACGATACCTAGGTGTCATGGTACATCAGTCATTGAAAGTTGGCATGCAGGTACAGCAGGCGGTGAAGAAGGCAAATGGTATATTGGCCTTCATAGCTAGGGGATTTGAGTATAGGAGCAGGGAGGTCTTACTGCAGTTGTACAGGGCCTTGGTGAGGCCTCACCTGGAATATTGTGTTCAGTTTTGGTCTCCTAATCTGAGGAAGGATGTTCTTGCTATTGAGGGAGTGCAGCGAAGGTTCACCAAACTGATTCCCGGGATGGCAGGACTGACATATGAGGAGAGACTGGATCGACTTGCGCCTCTATTCACTGGAGTTTGGAAGGATGAGAGGGGATCTCATAGAAACATATAAAATTCTGACGGGACTGGACAGGTTAGATGCAGGAAGGATGTTCCCGATGTTGGGGAAGTCCAGTAACCAGGGGACATAGTTTAAGGATAAGGGCTAAGCCATTTAGGACTGAGAGGAGGAGAAACTTCTTCACTCAGAGAGTTGTTAACCTGTGGAATTCCCTACCGCAGAGAGTTGTTGATGCCAGTTCATTGGATATATTCAAGAGGGTTAGATATGGCCCTTACAGCTAAAGGGATCAAGGGGTATGGAGAGAAAGCAGGAAAGGGGTGAATGATCAGCCATGATCTTATTGAAAGGTGGTGCAGGCTCGAAGGGCCGAATGGCCTACTCCTGCACCTAGTTTCTATGGTCCATTGAGATTTATACAGTGAGAGTGAATGGGAAGGGGTTTGGTTCCATTGGGATTGTGTATGGTAGGAGTGAATGGGAAAGGGTTTGGTCCATTGGGATTGTGTACAGTGGGAGTGGATGGGAAGGGGTTTGGTCCATTGGGATTTTGTACAGTGGGAGTGAATGGGAAGGGGTTTGGGATCTATCTGTAATGGACAGTAATACAGTGCAAGTTCTTTAACCCCTTACTTGCTGTTTTCAGATTCCACTCGTGCTGATTGGCTCATGGCCCTGATCCAACCGTTCATATCTTCCTGTGTGTCGGCACTGAAGTAGTAAGTCCTCATTCCGGAGTGTTCAGCCTGTGGGACAGGAATACGTCAGTAAAGTTCAAACATTTCTTCATTCCTGAACGTTTTCTCTCTCTGCTATAATCGTCTGTCCTCACAGCTCCTCCTTCCCCTGACATTTAATCAGGTTTGGGAGTGGAGTATTGTGTAACGGGACAAGGACGACCGCACATCACCAACTGACTACCTGGGTTTGCCCCTGGTATCTGTAGATCAGACAATTCCTATCGGCGGTCAATCCGTAAACGGCAAGCTTCCGCCTGGATGTAAACGCCCCCCCAACTCCCAACCACATCCCGCCCTGCCCCCGGACCCCCCACACCCCTACTCTGTCAGATTCTGTTATTTTCTCTCGATGTTGCCAACTACAAATCGAATTCCGAACTGGCCTGAACCTTAAAAGCAAATTTCCGGGTTTTCCGGTCCTGTGGATCAGCAGCAGAGATGATGTAACTCGGCATCGGAATACTCCCCAAGATTCTTTCTTCCCGACTGTCTGTGGAGCACAAGATACAGAGAATTAACTTATCTCCTGACTGCTACCTTTCCCAGGTAAATGGGCTGCACTCTTCTTCACATAGTGGTTGGGCAGGGGGTTGGGGAGGGGGTTGGTGAATGGGGTTGGGGAGGGATTTGGGGAGAGGAGGTGGTTGGGAAGGGGGGGTTTGGGAGGGGGGTTGGGGGAGGGGTTGGTGAATGGGTTTGGGGAGGGGAGGGGGTTGGGGAGGTGGTTGGGAGGAGCGTTTGGGAGGGGGGGCTGGGGGAGGGGGTTCGGGATGGGATTGGTGAATGGGGTTGGGCAAGGGGTTGGTGAATGGGTTTGGGGAGGGGAGGGGGTTGGGGAGGTGGTTAGGAGGGGTGTTTGGGAGAGGGTTGGGGAAGGGGTGTTGGGGAGAGGTTAGGGCAGGTTCAGTTACCTCTGTAATAAAAGAGGCAGAAGTCAGACAGGACGAACCATCTTCTCTTCCACAGCTTAAGCCCAGAGCTGTCCTGAAACACAGAGAGAAACAATCAAACCCACTCTGCAGGCTGTGTAGTAGCTGCAGGAAAGGCCTCAGTGCGCACCACCCCAATACACCGACTCTCTCTTCAATCATCTGGAATCCTATCTTACATTTTTTCCCCACTATTTCCCTGAATGTGCTGACACTCCCTGGGGTACAGTTCCTGAAGGTGTTGACTCTCCCAGGGCTACAGACCCTGAAGGTGCTGACACTCCCTGGGGTACAGTTCCTGAAGATGCTGACTCTCCCTGGGGTACAGACCCTGAAGATGCTGACTCTCCCTGGGGTACAGACCCTGAAGGTGCTGACTCTCCCTGGGGTACAGTTCCTGAAGATGCTGACTCTCCCTGAGGTACAGACCCTGAAGGTGCTGACTCTCCCTGGGCTACAGACCCTGAAGGTGCTGACACTCCCTGGGGTACAGTTCCTGAAGGTGCTGACTCTCCCTGGGGTACAGACCCTGAAGGTGCTGACTCTCCCTGGGGTACAGACCCTGAAGGTGCTGACTCTCCCCGGGGTACAGTCCCTGAAGATGCTGACTCTCACTGGGGTACAGTTCCTGAAGGTGCTGACTCTCCCTGGGGTACAGACCTGAAGGTGCTGACTCTCCCTGGGGTACAGACCCTGAAGGTGCTGACTCTCCCTGGGGTACAGACCCTGAAGGTGCTGACTCTCCCCGGGGTACAGTCCCTGAAGGTGCTGACTCTCACTGGGGTAATGTTCCTGAAGGTGCTGACTCTCACTGGGGTACAGACCCTGAAGGTGCTGACTCTCCTTGGGCTACAGACCCTGAAGATGCTGACTCTCCCTGGGGTACAATCCCTGAAGGTGCTGATTCTCCCTGGGGTACAGACCCTGAAGGTGCTGACTCTCCCTGGGGTACAGACCCTGAAGGTGCTGACTCTCCCTGGGGTACAGACCCTGAAGGTGCTGAGTCTCCCTGGGGTACAGACCCTGAAGGTGCTGACTCTCCCTGGGGTACAGTTCCTGAAGGTGCTGACTCTCCCTGGGGTACAGTTCCTGAAGGTACTGACTCCCTGGGGTACAGTTCCTGAAGGTGCTGTGGAGAGGAATCCTGGTTGCTCTCTCTGTCCCTAGCCCAGGATCTCGATGCTGCACCTGGTGATTTTACTCACTCGGCCACCAGAGGGAGCCCACGCTCTAGATATGAAATGGGCCCCAAGAGAATCTCGCTCCTCGGCCTTCATTGCCCAGTGACGCCAGCAATGCCTCAAGAATTGCACCAGGCGTCTGACATCACCGTGGCCTAAGGAGGATGATGGGGTTCAGCGCTGGTGGTGGGGAAGTCAGCCCCACGTCTTGTAAAAACTGGCCCCCCCTTCCGCAATCCCCTCCCCTGCTGCCCACCCCACTGGGCCTCTCCCGCCAACCATAGCTCCCCGTCCCCTCTCCCTGCCTCTGCTCCCACTCCCTGCGCCCCACTCTCCGCTCCGACTGCTTTCCCTTACTTCCCTGCACCTGCTACCTCTTCTCTCCCCCCCCGCCCACCCCCTGCACCCCCCCAGTCCCGCTACCCCCTGTTCCTGCCTCCGCTCCTGCCCCCCCACACCACTCCATGAACCCACTACCCCACCCCTCCACCCCCCCAGTCCTGCCACCGCCTGCTCCCCTCTCCCCATCTCCGCTCCTGCAGTCTCACTCTCCTCTCCTACTCCCACTCCCACCCCCCCGACACCACTCCCTGCACTCCCCCCTGGTCCCGCTAACCCCTGCTCCCCACCCACATTCCCCTCCCCCTCTCCACTCCTGCTCCCGCACGACTCCGGCTCCGGCCCCACCCCCCCACTCTCCTCTCCTACTCCCCGCCCCCTCGGTACCTGTTTGTTGAGCCACCCCCGGATCACCGTCAACGAGTTGGGATCTCGTTTTATCGCCTGCTCCCTCTTGGCGAATGCGTGAACTTTCTTCATTGCTCGGACTGGCTGCACAAAAACAAATCAGAATAAACGGGTTAAAGGTGAAACCAGCGGCTGGAATAACGATGTTACAATCGATTAGTGATAAGTGGGAGTCCGTGTGGGGCCCACTGCCACCCAGTTTAAAGAGGGTTCTCGTCATCAGACATGCCCAGGTAATCCTACAACTATAAGGGCCGGAACCCCGAACTTCCTGGGCTGTGGGGCTCAGTCTCACACTGCGTCACCGTGTCCCATCGTTAGTTGCTCAATGCTCCTGGTAACTGGATCAGTAATTGGTTGGGAGACAGAGAGTGGGGATAAAGGGAACATACACTGATTGGCCGGATGTGACGGGTGATGTCCCCCTGTATTGGGGCCTCAGCTTTTCACCATATTTATCAATGACATACTTGAAGGAACAGAGAGCCATAGATCCAAGTTTGCTGACACCAGGTTAGGCGGCTCAGTATGGCGTGTCGATGGGAGCAGAAAGTTACAAAGGGACATTGATGGATTCAGTGAGTGGGCAAAACTATGGCAGATGGAGTTCAGTGTGGGAAAGTGTGAGGTCATCCGCTTTGAACCCGAGAAAGACAAATCAGAATTTTTGCTGAATGGTAAGAAGCTGGGAACTGTGGAAGAGCAGAGAGATTTAAGGGTCCGGGTTTTAGGGGTCCGGGTACAGAAATACTGAAAGCTGGAGGACGGGTACAAAAAATAATTTAAAAGGCTACTGGAATGTTGCTGCTTATCTCGGGGGTTGGAATACAAAGTGACGAAGTGATGCTTCAGTTGTACAGAGCCGCCCGCGGTCAGACCCTGTCTGGAGTAATTGTAAGTGCATGCAGTTCTGGGCACTGCACCTCAGGAAGGCGATATTGCTCTTGGAAAGGGAGCTGATTCACCAGAACAATACCAGGGCTAAAAGGGTTAAATTATGAGGACAGGTTGCACACTCGTGGCTTGTATTCCCTCGAGTGAAGAAGATTAAACGGTGATCTGATCGAGGTGTTTAAGATGATTAAAGGATTTGATCGGGTAGATAGAAACTATTTCCTCGGGTTGGGGGGGGGGGAGGGGGGGGGGGGGGGGGGGGGGAGTCCAGAACAAGGAGATGTCACCTTAAAATTAGAGCCCGGCCGTTCAGGGGTGATGTCAGGAAACACTTTTTCACACAAGGGGCAGTGGAAGGCTGTTGAGGCTGTGGGTCAATTTACAATTTAAAAGTGAGATGGATAGATTTTTGTTGCGTAAGCGGATCAAAGGATATGGGCAAAGGCAGGTAAATGGAATTGAGGTACAGATCAGCCATAATCAAATTGAGTGGCAGAACAGGCTCGAGGGGCTGAATGGGCCACCTCCTGTTCCTGTGTAACAGGCTCGAGGGGCTGAATGGCCTCCTCCTGTTCCTGTGTAACAGGCTCGAGGGGCTGAATGGCCACCTCCTGTTCCAGTGTAACAGGCTCGAGGGGCTGAATGGCCACCTCCTGTTCCTGTGTAACAGGCTCGAGGGGCTGAATGAGCCTCCTCCTGTTCCTGTGTAACAGGCTCGAGGGGCTGAATGGCCTCCTCCTGTTCCTATGTAACAGGCCCGAGGGGCTGAATGGCCTCCTGTTCCTGTGTAACAGGCTCGAGGGACTGAACGGCCTCCTCCTGTTCCTGTGTAACAGGCTCGAGGGGCTGAATGGCCTCCTGTTCCTGTGTAACAGGCTCGAGGGGCTGAATGGCCTCCTCCTGTTCCTGTGTAACAGGCTCGAGGGACTGAACAGCCTCCTCCTGTTCCTGTGTAATAGTGCAGGACCAGGGGATGGGCTCAGTCACACAGTCAGGATTCCATCAAAACTGTAAAGAACCAGAGGGAGGGGAGACAGGGGGGAAGGGGAGACGGGGGGGAAGGGGAGACGGGAGGGGAAGGGGAGATGGAGGGAGTGGGAGTGGAGGGGAGACGGGGGGGGGGTGACGGGGGGAGTGGGAATGGAGGGGAAGCGGAGGGAGGGGAGGCGGAGGGAGAGGGAGTGCAGGGAGGGAGTGGAGGGGAGGACTCCACAGATTTCAGGGTATCCGCTTGTTAACCTTTGAGCCCAAGGTGGTGTTGATGGAGGAGACGGTGATGATACTGGACGTTTGGCTCAGTCCACTGCGAGGCCTCTCGATTACCTCCGACATCACTACAACCAGCCTGCAAAACAAAGGCAAAGATCTGAGTCACAACTCTCAGTGAGACAGCACATTGCCTGTTCGTCTGACCTCATGCTCACTCAGCAAAAGTGTAAAATACACAAACGGTTCTCTAAACTCCCCATTCCCAAACTTCTCTCCTCATGATACTGACTCTCACTGGGGTACAGTCCCACAGAATGGAGTATCTGTGTGTTTGATCACTGTACAGGGCTAATTAAAGGTACAGTACCTGATCACTGGAGAGTCACAGCTCTTTCCTTCTCTCTCTCTCTCCTGTGTTCAACACGAATCCCAGCTAAATGCAAGATGCGATCCAAAAGGAAAATAAATCTTTTTTCCAAGAAATCAGATTATCCCGAATCTAATTTCCCAGTGGGAATGATGGACAGAACCAGCTGGACTCTCGATCTGTTTAATCTGCCCAAACAATGAATGGAAAGGTTATTAAACGGAAAAACAGAATGAGCTGCTGCCACATCTCTGTATGGAATTTAGCTTTCCCCCCACTCCAAACCCTTCCGGCCCCCCCAACAACCTCCCCCCGCAAACACCCCCTGTAAAATCACACCACCAACACAACCCCTAACCGCAGGTTCCCCCCTCCCCAGGGAACAGGTAATTCAATCCACACTCCCCAGCGGGCGCACTGTGCCACACCGAACTCCAGCAGCAAGTGTTGACTGTCAGCGTGGTGAGAATTTATAACATACCCATCCCCCGAGTGTGGGCTCGGGGTCAGTCGTCATCCATCCTGACCAGACTCACAAGCGCCCCCCTCACACCGCCGAGCCCTTATGTCGGGCCGTGTGTCTGAGCGGTAGGTTCTGGGGCTGACTGATCCCAGTCCCCGGTGGTGGGAATGGCCTGATACTTGCTCTGTCTGGGAATCGAAACTGGGCCTCCTTCAGCACAATGGAAAAGAGAAACCGAACCCTGAGCAGGGGAGGAGGAATTTAAGGAGGCGTTCGGAAGTGGGGAGAGATGTGACAGCACCAAGAGGTTCAGGGAGAGTTCCAGAGCACAGGGATGTGAGGGTGGGATAAAAAAGACTTCCATTTCTATTACGCCTTTCACAACCACAGGCGTCTCAAAGCGCTTTACAGCTAATGAAGTACTTTTGGAGTGTAGTCACTGTTGTAATGTAGGAAACATGCCAGCCAATTTGCGCACAGCAAGCTCCCTCAGAGTAAAAAACAGATAAATTGTTTTAGTAATTTTTGTTGAGGGAAAAATATTGGCCTGGACATCGAGGAGAATTCACCTGCTCTTCTTCAAGATAGTGCCATGGGATCCTTCACATTCACTGAGAGGTGGATGGGGCCTTGGTTTAATGTCTCATCCGAAAGAAGGCACCTCCGACAGTGCGGCGCTCCCTCAGTACCGCCCCTCCGACAGTGCGGTGCTCCCTTAATACCGCCCCTCCGACAGTGCGGGGCTCCCTCAGAACTGCCCCTCCGACAGTGCGGCGCTCCCTCAGTACTGCCCCTCCAACAGTGCGGCACTCCCTCAGTACTGCCCCTCCGACAGTGCGGCGCTCCCTCAGTAGTGCCCCTCCAACAGTGTGGCGCTCCCTCAGGACTGCCCCTCCGACAGTGCGGCGCTCCCTCAGTAGTGCCCCTCCAACAGTGTGGCGCTCCCTCAGTACTGCCCCTCCAACAGTGCGGCGCTCTCTCAGTAGTGCCCCTCCAACAGTGTGGCGCTCCCTCAGTATTGCCCCTCCGACAGTGCGGCGCTCCCTCAGTACTGCCCCTCCGACAGTGCGGCGCTCCCTCAGTACTGCCCCTCCGACAGTGTGGCGCTCCGTCAGTACTGCCCCTCCGACAGTGCGGCACTCCCTCAGTACTGCCCCTCCGACAGTGTGGCGCTCCCTCAGTACTGCCCCTCCGACAGTGTGGCGCTCCCTCAGTACTGCCCCTTCAACAGTGCGACGCTCCCTCAGTACTGCCCCTCCGACAATGCAGCACTCCCTCAGTACTGCCCCTCCGACAGTGCGGTGCTGTCAGTACTGCCCCTTTGACAGTGTGACGCTCCCTCAGTACTGCCCCTCCGACAATGCAGCACTCCAACTACTGCACTGGAGTGTCAGCCTAGTTTTTTGTGCTCAAGTCTCTTGAGTGTGACTTGAACCCACAATCTTCTAACTCAGAGGCAAGCGTGTTACCCACTGAGCAATAGTGACACTAGGAGGCGGGTGAGGTATGGGCTGCGGTCGAGCACATTCCCCATCCCCAATTCTTGTCCCTCGATTGCCATGTTTCTCCCGATCCCTGCAGAAAGCTCCAACATTTGCTCAGCTCGATGGGAAACAGTATGGTTTGGAGCCTGGCAGTCGCGGCACAGATTGACTGCTTCGAAGAGTTCGAGCTGAGGGATAGGGCACCAGAATATCATCGGGGTGGAATGGGTGAGTTCATTGCCGGATTACAGCAGTTTCTGGTAGTTTGATGTTATGGAAATTCAGGGTGAAGTTACTCAGTGAGGGGGTGACTATGCATAATAATCAGACGCCAACCTCACAAATTCTTCACATCAACAAATCTGGGTGTGTGAAACAGAACAAATGGCCATTCAGCACACGATCTGTGCCAGCAATTCTCTTCTCTGTCTCATCAGCACTCACGCCCCACACCCGCCACTCCTCGCAACTCACTCCCTGCACCCAGCACTCTCCACACCCAGCACTCCTCGCAACTCACTCCCTGCACCCAGCACTCTCCACACCCAGCACTCCTCGCAACTCACTCCCTGCACCCAGCACTCCCCACACCCGCCACTCCTCGCAACTCACTCCCTGCACCCAGCACTCTCCACACCCAGCACTCCTCGCAACTCACTCCCTGCACCCAGCACTCTCCACACAAAGCACTCCCCGCGCTCGCTCCCCACACCCAGCACTCCTCGCAACTCACTCCCTGCACCCAGCACTCCCCACACCCAGCACTCCTCGCAACTCACTCCCCACACCCAGCACTCTCCACACAAAGCACTCCTCGCAACTCACTCCCCACACCCAGCACTCCCCACACCCAGCACTCCCCGCCCTCGCTCCCCACACCCAGCACTCCCCGCCCTCGCTCCCCACACCCAGCACTCCCCGCCCTCGCTCCCCACACCCAGCACTCCCCGCCCTCGCTCCCCACACCCGCCACTCCCCGCCCTCGCTCCCCACACCCAGCACTCCCCGCCCTCGCTCCCCACACCCAGCACTCCCCGCCCTCGCTCCCCACACCCGCCACTCCCCGCCCTCGCTCCCCACACCCGCCACTCCCCGCCCTCGCTCCCCACACCCGCCACTCCCCGCCCTCGCTCCCCACACCCGCCACTCCCCGCCCTCGCTCCCCACACCCGCCACTCCCCGCCCTCGCTCCCCACACCAACCACTCCCCGCGCTCGCTCCCCACACCCAGCACTCCCCACACCCGCCACTCCCCGCGCTCGTTCCCCACACCCAGCACTCCCCGCCCTTGCTCCCCACACCCGCCACTCCCCGCGCTCGCTCCCCACACCCGCCACTCCCCGCGCTCGTTCCCCACACCCGCCACTCCCCGCCCTCGCTCCCCACTCCTCGCCCTCGTTCCCCACACCCGCCACTCCCCGCCCTCACTCCCCACACCCGCCACTCCCCGCGCTCGTTCCCCACACCCGCCACTCCCCGCCCTCGCTCCCCACACCCGCCACTCCCCGCCCTCGCTCCCCACACCCGCCACTCCCCGCCCTCGCTCCCCACACCAACCACTCCCCGCGCTCGCTCCCCACACCCAGCACTCCCCACACCCGCCACTCCCCGCGCTCGTTCCCCACACCCAGCACTCCCCGCCCTTGCTCCCCACACCCGCTCCCCACACCCGCCACTCCCCGCGCTCGTTCCCCACACCCGCCACTCCCCGCCCTCGCTCCCCACTCCTCGCCCTCGTTCCCCACACCCGCCACTCCCCGCCCTCGCTCCCCACACCCGCCACTCCCCGCGCTCGTTCCCCACACCCGCCACTCCCCGCCCTCGCTCCCCACTCCTCGCCCTCGTTCCCCACACCCGCCACTCCCCGCGCTTGCTCCCCACACCCAGCACTCCCCGCCCTCGCTCCCCACACCCAGCACTCCCCGCCCTCGCTCCCCACACCCGCCACTCCCCGCCCTCGCTCCCCACTCCTCGCCCTCGTTCCCCACACCCGCCACTCCCCGCGCTTGCTCCCCACACCCAGCACTCCCCGCCCTCGCTCCCCACACCCAGCACTCCCCGCCCTCGTTCCACACACCCGCCACTCCCCGCCCTCGCTCCCCACACCTGCCACTCCCTGCGCTCGCTCCCCACACCCAGCACTCCCCGCCCTCGCTCTCCACACCCAGCACTCCCCGCCCTCGCTCCCCACACCCAGCACTCCCCGCCCTCGCTCCCCACACCCAGCACTCCCCGCCCTCGCTCCCCACACCCAGCACTCCCCGCCCTCGCTCCCCACACCCGCCACTCCCCGCGCTCGCTCCCCACACCCAGCACTCCCCGCGCTCGCTCCCCACACCCGCCACTCCCCGCCCTCGCTCCCCACACCCAGCACTCCCCGTGCTCGCTCCCCACACCCAGCACTCCCCGCCCTCGCTCCCCACACCCAGCACTCCCCGCCCTCGCTCCCCACACCCGCCACTCCCCGCACCCAGCACTCCCCACACCCGCCACTCCCCGCGCTCGCTCCCCACACCCGCCACTCCCCGCGCTCGCTCCCCACACCCAGCACTCCCCGCGCTCGCTCCCCACACCCAGCACTCCCCGCCCTCGCTCCCCACACCCGCCACTCCCCGCACCCAGCACTCCCCACACCCAGCACTCCCCGCCCTCGCTCCCCACACCCAGCACTCCCCGCGCTCGCTCCCCACACCCGCCACTCCCCGCACCCAGCACTCCCCACACCCGCCACTCCCCGCGCTCGCTCCCCACACCCAGCACTCCCCGCGCTCGCTCCCCACACCCAGCACTCCCCGCGCTCGCTCCCCACACCCAGCACTCCCCGCCCTCGCTCCCCACACCTAGCACTCCCCACACCCAGCACTCCCCGCGCTCGCTCCCCACACCCAGCACTCCCCGCCCTCGCTCCCCACACCCGCCACTCCCCGCACCCAGCACTCCCCACACCCAGCACTCCCCGCCCTCGCTCCCCACACCCAGCACTCCCCGCGCTCGCTCCCCACACCCGCCACTCCCCGCACCCAGCACTCCCCACACCCGCCACTCCCCGCGCTCGCTCCCCACACCCAGCACTCCCCGCGCTCGCTCCCCACACCCAGCACTCCCCGCGCTCGCTCCCCACACCCAGCACTCCCCACACCCAGCACTCCCCGCCCTCGCTCCCCACACCCCGCACTCCCCGCGCTCGTTCCCCACACCCGCCACTCCCCGCCCTCGCTCCCCACACCCGCCACTCCCCGCCCTCGCTCCCCACACCCGCCACTCCCCGCGCTCGTTCCCCACACCCGCCACTCCCCGCGCTCGTTCCCCACACCCGCCACTCCCCGCGCTCGTTCCCCACACCCGCCACTCCCCGCGCTCGCTCCCCACACCCGCCACTCCCCGCGCTCGCTCCCCACACCCGCCACTCCCCGCCCTCGCTCCCCACACCCAGCACTCCCCGCCCTCGCTCCCCACACCCAGCACTCCCCGCCCTCGCTCCCCACACCCGCCACTCCCCGCGCTCGCTCCCCACACCCAGCACTCCCCGCACCCAGCACTCCCCGCGCTAGCTCCCCACACCCAGCACTCCCCACACCCAGCACTCCCCGCCCTCGCTCCCCACACCCAGCACTCCCCGCCCTCGCTCCCCGCGTTCGCTCCCCACACCCAGCACTCCCCACCCTCGCTCCCCACACCCAGCACTCCCCGCACCCAGCACTCCCCGCCCTCGCTCCCCACACCCAGCACTCCCCACACCCAGCACTCCCCGCCCTCGCTCCCCACACCCGCCACTCCCCGCGCTCGCTCCCCACACCCAGCACTCCCCGCCCTTGCTCCCCACACCCGCCACTCCCCGCGCTCGCTCCCCACACCCAGCACTCCCCGCCCTTGCTCCCCACACCCGCCACTCCCCGCGCTCGCTCCCCACACCCAGCACTCCCCACACCCAGCACTCCCCGCCCTCGCTCCCCACACCCAGCACTCCCCGCCCTCACTCCCCACACCCAGCACTCCCCACACCCAGCACTCCCCGCCCTCGCTCCCCACACCCAGCACTCCCCACACCCAGCACTCCCCGCGCTCGCTCCCCACACCCAGCACTCCCCACACCCAGCACTCCCCGCGCTCGCTCCCCACACCCAGCACTCCCCGCGCTCGCTCCCCACACCCAGCACTCCCCGCGCTCGCTCCCCACACCCAGCACTCCCCACACCCAGCACTCCCCACACCCAGCACTCCCCGCGCTCGCTCCCCACACCCAGCACTCCCCGCGCTCGCTCCCCACACCCAGCACTCCCCACACCCAGCACTCCCCGCGCTCGCTCCCCACACCCAGCACTCCCCGCCCTCGCTCCCCACACCCAGCACTCCCCGCCCTCGCTCCCCACACCCAGCACTCCCCGCCCTCGCTCCCCACACCCAGCACTCCCCGCACCCAGCACTCCCCGCGCTCGCTCCCCACACCCGCCACTCCCCGCGCTCGCTCCCCACACCCAGCACTCCCCACACCCAGCACTCCCCGCGCTCGCTCCCCACACCCAGCACTCCCCACACCCAGCACTCCCCACACCCAGCACTCCCCGCGTTCGCTCCCCACACCCAGCACTCTCCGCCCTCGCTCCCCACACCCAGCACTCCCCACACCCTGCACTCCCCACACCCAGCACTCCCCGCCCTCGCTCCCCGCGCTCGCTCCCCACACCCAGCACTCCCCGCCCTCGCTCCCCACACCCAGCACTCCCCGCGCTCGCTCCCCACACCCAGCACTCCCCGCGCTCGCTCCCCACACCCGCCACTCCCCGCGCTCGCTCCCCACACCCAGCACTCCCCGCCCTCGCTCCCCACACCCAGCACTCCCCGCCCTCGCTCCCCACACCCAGCACTCCCCACACCCGCCACTCCCCGCGCTCGCTCCCCACACCCAGCACTCCCCGCCCTCGCTCCCCACACCCAGCACTCCCCGCGCTCGCTCCCCACACCCGCCACTCCCCGCCCTCGCTCCCCACACCCGCCACTCCCCGCTCTCGCTCCCCACACCAACCACTCCCCGCCCTCGCTCCCCACACCCAGCACTCCCCGCGCTCGCTCCCCACACCCGCCACTCCCCGCCCTCGTTCCCCACACCCGCCACTCCCCGCGCTTGCTCCCCACACCCAGCACTCCCCGCCCTCGCTCCCCACACCCGCCACTCCCCGCCCTCGCTCCCCACACCTGCCGCTCCCCACACCTGCCACTCCCCGCGTTCGCTCCCCACACCCAGCACTCCCCACACCCGCCACTCCCCGCGCTCGCTCCCCACACCCAGCACTCCCCACACCCAGCACTCCCCACACCCAGCACTCCCCGCCCTCGCTCTCCGCCCTCGCTCCCCGCCCTTGCTCCCCACACCCGCCACTCCCCGTCCCCACTCCCTGCACCCACCACTCCAACTCCCCACCCCCCAATTCCTGCCCCCGCTCCCGCCACTCCTCCATAGCTTGTTTATCTTCACTTATTTTTCAGTTGTTCCTTCCTTTCTCTTTCTTCAATCCAGCTTTTTTTCCATTCATTTCTTCCTCCATTCTTTCTTTTTTTACTGTTCCTTTTTTTGACCCCCCATTTTTCTCCTTCTCCCCCCAACACTGAATGATCATTCTTATGTTATGTTCACATGTGACCCTAGACAGTGGGGGTCTGCACCTAATTTGCCTTGCAGGCTGATTTCCACAGTGGAATAGCATTGTACTAATCCCATGTAGGAAGACAGACTCTTTTAGCAAGGTGCAGGAAGAGTTGGTGACTGTGGAACATTATCCTGGAGGGAGATTATGGGAACACAATCAGCCTGCAACACGAGGAACTGTTGTCCTTTGCACCCACTGCATGTGGTGCAATCGCCTCCATAGAGACCGCTCTGTACTGTTCTGGATGAAGTTCTGGTGCCTCGGCTGACTGCGATTAATGCCAGTGAGGGACTAACCTTCAGAGACTCGGATTAAATGAAAGCAGATGCAGCTTTGAGTCCCGTTCCCTTCAGCACTGGTCGGGGTCAGGCAGGGTCAGGGGACGGGACACGGGGCACAAATCAGAGGATTGAGTCAGGACTGCATGATCCCAGTGGCTCGGTCCAGGGGCGCCGAGACCAGGGTCTGAGAATTCCAGGCAAGAACAAGCTTAGTGAGACGGTGCCGGTCTATCAGATGGTGTACCAGACGATGTATCAGACGGTGTACCAGACGGTGTATCAGACGGTGTACCAGACGATGTACCAGACGATGTACCAGACGGTGTACCAGACGGTGTATCAGACGGTTTACCAGGAGGTTTATCAGACGGTGTACCAGACGGTTTATCAGAAGATGTACCAGACGGTTTATCAGATGATGTACCAGACGGTAAATCAGACAGTGTACCAGACGGTGGTGCTGTACCAAACGCTGATGGAAAGCTCCTTATGCCGAGCCTCTATTCTGAACATCATTTATTTCCTTGTTTATCTCGCTGCTCCTCTGACACCTGCTGACATTTAGTGTCTGCCGAGGCATGGACTTTGTGCCAATTGCTGCCAGCTTGGAATTACTGTGGTTTTTAGCCCTGAGCCAAGGATCCGTCCTTCACAGGGTCAGTTACAAAGCAGCTGGCCCCGGACTCAGGAACATTGGCAGATTCACAGCCCACCGTACACTCGGCCTTTGATCTAATGGGCTATTGGCTGAGATAAGGCAGAGCAATGGGGAGCTGTCCACAGCACATTACTCCATTGGTTCCGCCTGGTCTCCTGGTGAATGGGTGTGCCTTTAACTGTACCCCGCCCCTTTAACTTTTGTTGGAGACAAACTTTGGTCTGTCCTTGAATTTGATTCAAACTTGTAATCCAGAGGTGGAAGGATGACATTCTTCAACACACTGCATCACTCAGTCCTCTTTAACCCTCGATCTGGCTCAGATTCAAACCCATATGGCAGGGCTGAGGGGACAATGTTCTAACTCATCGCACCGCCTCCTTGAGCATGAAAGGGCGAGAGGGAGGGGAGACCTTTACCCTCACTGGACAGGATTCAAGGCGAGAGCTGCTCAAAGTCAGGCTGCACCATCTGGGAATGTTCACAATGGGGGACAGTGAGCCTTACATCACTCTTAGTGCCAACGGTTTAAATGGGAAATGGACAAAATCCGTCAATGAAAGTGTTAATAGCCGATAGCAGTTAGCCTAACCCTGGAGAGAGTACTTGTATTCAATCAGCCAGGATCACAGAGTACTCCCTGTCTCATTTTCCCACCAGCTATTCAGCATTCATTCCAGTGTCACTACCAACCCAGGACACAATAAAGGGAGCTCGGCCAACAGTGATGGAGGGACATTAAGATGGGGGGGAGACGGGGAGGGAAAGGGGAGATGGAGAGAAATGAAGTTGGAGGTGGAGAGAGATGGAGGTTGAGAGAGATAGATGGAGGTACAGATGGAGATAGAGAGATGGAGAAAGATGGCGATGGCGATCTCCCTCCCACTGCCAACAGCCTCCGCACACAATGCCTCCTCTTCTACTGGTGAGCTACGAGGCCAGAATCCCCCCGCCCATCCGCCCTGCTCTGAGAGCTGTGATTAAACCCAATCCCCAGGGTCAAAGAGCTAACGTCTATCTGAAGGGATGATTGGTCTGCAGTTGCTACCTCAGCTCTGGGACGGGACTTACGGGATCCCCTGGGTGCAACATGGCTGCTCCCAGCTGCCTCAAATCTGTCACTGACCAGCAGGTCTTGGCCATTCGGTCAAGGGAAGGAGGGGCAGATATTGTCTTCGATGGAATGAAGATCAGTCAGGATCCTCCGGTCAGTTTATCTCCAGGCACTGAGGGCAAAAATCTACCCCAAGAAATTTTAGGAACCCAAATATAAAAAACCTGTTCCATTTTCAGACATTATCTCCATCACCCTAACCCTCAACCCCACCTTCTCCCCATATCCCTCAACCCCATGTACACACCTTCTCACCATATCCCTCAACCCTATGTACACACCTTCTCCCCATATCCCTCAACCACATGTACACACCTTCTCCCCATATCCCTCAACCCCATGTACCCACCTTCTCCCCATATCCCTCAACCCCATGTACACACCTTCTCCCCATATCCCTCAACCCTATGTACCCACCTTCTCCCCATATCCCTCAACCCCATGTACCCTCAGAAGTTTGTTTCCTGATACCTGGATTGCTGCCGCCTATAGCCCAGCCTTCACGAGGACTGTGCGCTCACTGTCGCGCAGTCTCTCTTTGGCTGAGAGCTGTATTATTTGAAGGATTAGTCAAAATTAGCTCACAAGGAGACGCGAGAGCTGGATTGTCACTGGTTGTGTGGGGGATGGTCCCCTCTGAGTGTAGGACGTCTGGGAGAGGCCACTTACAGCTCTCCTCGAGTTCAGAGAAGTGGCTGCTCTGCTGGAATCTCCAAGCCTGTGCTGGGTTCGATGTGTTAATGTCTCTGCTCAGTGAGATGGAGAGGATTTGGCTGCAGGAATCTGCTCCCTGGGAGTTCTCACTTATCACTGGACGGAGCAGTCCGGCCCCTCAGGGTAGACAGGACACCTGTTTCCAGAAATACACAGTACAACAGGATTTGGCACTGCAAGAGGTTAAAATAACCCCACTCCCTGTATCTATAAATAAATATAACAAGTGCACGGGAGATTGCTTCGAGAATAATCTCATCTCAGGCTTCTGATGATGAGAAACAACTTGTGCCCAATGTCTGTGAAATCATCTCACTCCCTCGATGAGACTGTGTCATATAACGTGCTCTATATTGACCATTTGTAGATTTATACACCCACGTCAAATTGTTACTAACATCTCAGTTCTGTATCAGAGATTTCAGAACGAATAACAGCCCCTGTACACTTTTTCACAGACTCCACCTCCACCTCATTTAATCTCATCCCACAGCCCCTCTAAACCCCCGCCCCCCTCTCATGGACTCTACCCACCCGCCCCTATTTAATCTCCTCACAACTTTTTACCTAAACCAAATAATCAATAAGTAAATAGATCTCCTCAAAACATTTTCAATAACAGAATTTTTAAGAACACCATCTGGCTACCCACTGTCACAACATCACCTCTCCCAAATCTCCCAACCCCAACTACCCACCCTCTCCCCATATCCCTAACCCCAACTACCCACCCTCTCCCCATATCTCTAACCCCAACTACCCACCCTCTCCCCATATCTCTAACCCCAACTACCCACCCTCTCCCCATATCTCTAACCCCAACTACCCACCCTCTCCCCACATCCCTAACTCCAACTACCCACCCTCTCCCCATATCTCTAACCCCCAACTACCCACCCTCTCCCCACATCCCTAACTCCAACTACCCACCCTCTCCCCATATCCCCAACTACCCACCCTCTCCCCATATCTCTAACCCCAACTACCCACCCTCTCCCCATATCCCTAACCCCAACTACCCACCCTCTCCCCATATCCCTAACCCCAACTACCCACCCTCTCCCCATATCTCTAACCCCAACTACCCACCCTCTCCCAATATCCCTAACCCCAACTACCCACCCTCTCCCCATATCTCTAACCCCAACTACCCACCCTCTCCCCATATCCCCAACTACCCACCCTCTCCCCATATCCCCAACTACCCACCCTCTCCCCACATCCCTAACTCCAACTACCCACCCTCTCCCCACATCCCAAACTCCAAAGACCCACCCTCTCCCCATATCCCTAACCCCAACTACCCACCCTCTCCCCATATCCCCAACTACCCACCCTCTCCCCATATCCCCAACTACCCACCCTCTCCCCATATCCCCAACTACTCACCCTCTCCCCACATCCCTAACCCCAACTACCCACCCTCTCCCCATATCCCTAACCCCAACTACCCACCCTCTCTCCAAATCTCCCAACCCCAACTACCCACCCTCTCCCCATATCCCTAACCCCAACTACCCACCCTCTCCCCATATCCCTAACCCCAACTACCCACCCTCTCCCCAAATCTCCCAACCCCAACTACCCACCCTCTCCCCATATCCCTAACCCCAACTCCCCACCCTCTCCCCATATCCCCAACTACCCACCCTCTCCCCATATCCCCAACTACCCACCCTCTCCCCATATCCCCAACTACCCACACTCTCCTCATATCCCCAACTACCCACCCTCTCCCCATATCCCCAACTACCCACCCTCTCCCCATATCCCCAACTACCCACCCTCTCCCCACATCCCTAACCCCAACTACCCACCCTCTCTCCAAATCTCCCAACCCCAACTACCCACCCTCTCCCCATATCCCTAACCCCAACTACCCACCCTCTCCCCAAATCTCCCAACCCCAACTACCCACCCTCTCCCTATATCCCTAACCCCAACTACCCACCCTCTCCTCATATCCTCAACTACCCACCCTCTCCCCATATCCCCAACTACCCACCCTCTCCTCATATCCTCAACTACCCACCCTCTCCCCATATCCCTAACCCCAACTACCCACCCTCTCTCCACATCCCTAACCCCAACTACCCACCCTCTCCCCAAATCTCCCAATCCCAACTACCCACCCTCTCCCCACATCCCTAACCCCAACTACCCACCCTCTCCCCAAATCTCCCAATCCCAACTACCCACCCTCTCCCCACATCCCTAACCCCAACTACCCACCCTCTCCCCAAATCTCCCAATCCCAACTACCCACCCTCTCCCCATATCCCCAACTACCCACCCTCTCCCCATATCCCCAACTACCCACCCCCTCCTCATATCCCTAGCCCCAACTACCCACCCTCTCCCCATATCCCTAACCCCAACTACCCATCCTCTCCACAAATCTCCTAATCCCAACTACCCACCCTCTCCCCATATCCCTAACCCCAACTACCCACCCTCTCCCCAAATCTCCCAATCCCAACTACCCACCCTCTCCCCATATCCCCAACTACCCACCCTCTCCCCATATCCCCAACTACCCACCCCCTCCTCATATCCCTAGCCCCAACTACCCACCCTCTCCCCATATCCCTAACCCCAACTACCCATCCTCTCCACAAATCTCCTAATCCCAACTACCCACCCTCTCCCCATATCCCTAACCCCAACTACCCACCCTCTCCCCAAATCTCCCAATCCCAACTACCCACCCTCTCCCCATATCCCTAACCCCAACTACCCACCCTCTCCCCATATCCCCAACTACCCACACTCTCCCCAAATCTCCCAATCCCAACTACCCACCCTCTCCCCATATCCCCAACTACCCACCCTCTCCCCATATCCCCAACTACCCACCCCCTCCCCATATCCCTAACCCCAACGACCCGACTTCTCCCCATAACCTCAACCCCACCAAACCCCCATAACTCTCAGTTCTTTCTTGCCTCCTGCGAACACATCCAATTCTCCCTTGACCTCATTTATGCACAGAGAGGCAGTGAGAGACAGAGACAGGGAGAGAGAGAGAGAGAGAATGCCAGACAGGGGAAGATGGAGAAACAGAGACAGAAATAGAGACAGATCGATAGATTGATGGAAATAAACAGAGAGAGAGAAACTGGCTATGACAGAGAAACAAAGAGGCAGAAAGATGCAGAGAAACAGTGAGAGGCAATAAGAGAGAGACAGAATTGCACCAAGAAATAGAATCAGTGAGACAGGGAGAGGGAGGCACAGAGAGAGGAAGAATGGCACAGTGAGGGAGAGAGAGAGAGGCAGAGAGAGAGAGAGAGAGAGATACAGCGTGAGAGTGGGAGGGAGAGAGAGACACATAGAGAGAGGCAGAGAGAGACAGAGAGGGAGGCAGAGAGAGAGAGGCAGAGTGAAAGAGAGAGTGTGGGAGGGAGAGAGAGAGATAGAGAGGGAGGCACATAGAGAGGGAAAGGCAGAGAGAGACAGAGAGAGAGTGGGAGGGAGAGAGAGATAGAGAGGAAGAGGCAGAGAGAGACAGAGAGAGGGAGGCACAGAGAGAGGGAGAGGCAGAGAGGGAGGCGCAGTGAGAGGGAGAGAGAGCGAGAGGGAGGGGTAAATACTTGCGTCCCATTTATAATTCAGGTTAGAATGCTTTTAAAACTAGGACATTGCAGGGTAAGGGATCAGGTTGGCTCTGCTGCTCGCTGGGTAAGTTTGTGTTTTAAAGTGAATGGTTAGTCTCAGTCCTATGCCCAATGGCACAACATCACCCTGAGTCCTTGCCCGCTTACTCCTCACTCCTGGGGTCCGAATGTTTTATGATAGGAGTCGACTGATTGTTCTCCCCCCAAAAAACAAAGAGATTTTGAAGAAGCAAATCAGCTCCTGGGCTTAGGAATCCAGACAGGACATATCTGACTGGAACTGGCACCCAACACTGCCCTTCGAGCTGGGTGGGGAGGGGCAGACATGCCTTGGGCACGCATGCCTTCTCCTGAGGGTCTAACGTCACCCCATATCCTGGCCTGGGTAACAATGACAGTCAGGATCCCAATCAATAAAACACAAAGTCACCCCAGCAGCACCCCGTTAAGGGTGGTGGGGTGCTCCTAACAAACTCGACCTGACTGTAATAAGTGGGACCGAGCCCTTGCTGCCTCCTCACTCCCGACTGCAGGTAATGAAATGTTTGGGGTGTGTTTCCCCCCCTGTACTCGATCCAAGACACACATGGACCCCCCACACAATCAATCACTGATGATAAACCCACCACTTTGCTCGCCTCATTAGCTGACCAACAACAGAAAGCAGGTCCACCCTTACCCTATGTCACCCTCAGCGCAAGTCCTGCACCGTGGCTCTCACGCTGGGCTCCGGCTGCCTGTCCCCGAGATGTCGTTTACACAGCCAGTCCTTCCTGAAGACCGGCGCCAGCTGTGAGATACTGCTGCCTTGCTCCGCACAGCCTGTGTCATTCACTCAGCTCTCGCTCCCCACCAATCGCCTACACATTCATTTACTCTGCATAACTATTTCAGGAGCAGACAGAGCTGGCAATTCATAATCAGACACATGGCAACCGTACCCAGTCCAGAGCAGCCTGCAAAATATATTATAATTGTCCACTGCCTCCCACAATGCTTTTACTCTCTCACCTCACGGAGGCCCAGCCCCTGATTCACACAATTCAGCTCAAGGAGAAAGTGACAACATGCCCGCTCTCAGCACACATTGTGTGAAGGCTCTGCTCATGAAGGTGAGAGATTTTATCACTGGGATCAGAAAATATTTTATTACAGGCACAGAATCTGCATCAAGCAAAGAATTGCAGAGTAAAGCTCCCTCTACACTGTCCCATCAAACACTCCCAGGGCAGGTACAGGGGGTTAGATACAGAGTAAAGCTCCCTCTACACTGTCCCATCAAACACTCTCAGGGTAGGTACAGCACGGGGTTAGATACAGAGTAAAGCTCCCTCTACACTGTCCCATCAAACACACCCAGGGCAGGTACAGGGGGTTAGATACAGAGTAAAGCTCCCTCTACACTGTCCCATCAAACATTCCCAGGGCAGATACAGCACGGGGTTAGATACAGAGTAAAGCTCCCTCTACACTGTCCCATCAAACACACCCAGGGCATGTACAGCACGGGTTAGATACAGAGCGATTGATGCGGAGGAGTGGTGAGAGATCGTAGCAGAGGTGCAGCAAATGAGGGTATGGGGCCCAGAAGAGCCGAGGGCCCAGGGGCAGCACGGGTCAGCCCACACTGCGATATGTGTGCGCACTAGGTCCGTGCAGCAGGGCTGGTCTCTACTCATCCTGGTTTACCTTTGCCACTGGATAAAGACCTAGCTCTGTCAAGCCTGTGTGGTGGCTGATGTGCAACGGTCACCACACGTTAAAAAAATCAACGCAAAGGCATCTTCCACCCCCTCAATTGAAGTTCAGGACTGGAATACTGGGTCCTTCATTGAAACATCAGTGAACTCATGTGGAAGCAAGTCATTCTCGTTCGAGGGACCACCTATGATGATGAGATACAGAGTAAAGCTCCCTCTACACTGTCCCATCAAACACTCCCAGGGCAGGTACAGCACGGGGTTAGATACAGAGTAAAGATCCCTCTACACTGTCCCATCAAACACTCCCAGGACAGGTACAGCACGGGGTTAGATACAGAGTAAAGCTCCCTCTACACTGTCCCATCAAACACTCCCAGGGCACGTACAGCACAAGTTAGATACAGAGTAAAGCTCCCTCTACACTGTCCCCATCAAACACTCCCAGGGCAGGTACAGCATGTGGTTAGATACAGAGTAAAGCTCCCTCTACACTGTCCCATCAAACACTCCCAGGACAGGTACAGGGGGTTAGATACAGAGCCCAGCACGCAAGTGCAAAAGATAAATTTGAAGCATTTGCAACCATCTTCAGCCAGAAGTGCCGAGTGGATGATCCATCTCGGCCTCCTCCTGAGGTCCCCACCATCACAGAAACCAGTCTTCAGCCAATTCGATTCAATCCACATGATATCAAGAAATGGCTGAGTGTACTGGATACAGCAAAGGCTATGGGCCCCAACAACATCCCGGCTGTCGTGCTGAAGACCTGTGCTCCAGAACTAGCTGTGCCTCTAGCCAAGCTGTTCCAGTACAGCTACAATACTGGCATCTACCCGACAATGTGGAAAACTGCCCAGGTATGTCCTGTCCACAAAAAGGACAAATCCAATCCGGCCAATTACTGCCTCATCAGTCTACTCTCAATCATCAGCAATGTGATGGAAGGTATGGACAGTGCTATCAAGCGGCACTTACTCACCAATAACCTGCTCACCGAGGTCCAGCTTGGGTTCCGCCAGGACCACTCGGCTCCAGACCTCATTACAGCCTTGGTCCAAACATGGACAAAAGAGCTGAATTCCAGAGGTGAGGTGAGAGTGACTGCCCTGTCACTGACATCAAGGCAGCATTTGACCGAGTGTGGCATCAAGGAGCCCTAGTAAAACTGGTCAATGGGAATCAGGGGGAAAACTCTCCACTGGCTGGAGTCATACCTAGCACAGAGGAAAATGGTTGTGGTGGTTGGAGCAGCATTGGGCTCAGTACCAATGCCCCCCACTGTGGAATATCCTCGCAGTGCTCACGTTCCACAGGAAAGTGGTGACGGGAAACCATTACAATCTGGCATCAAGGAGCCCTTGTAAAATTAAAGACAATGGGAATCAGCGGGAAAACTCTCCACTACCTAGCATAAAGGAAGATGGTTGTGGTTGTTGGAGGTCAATCATCCCAGCCCCAGGACATCGCTACAGGAGTTCCTCAGGGCAGTGTCCTAGGCCCAACCATCTTCAGTTGCTTCATCAATGACCTTCCCTCCATCATAAGGTCAGAAGTGGGGATGTTCACTGGTGACTGCATAGTGTTCAGGTCCATTCACAACTCCTCAGATAATTGAACAGTCCATGTCTGCATGCAGCAAGAAGTGGACAACATTCAGCTTGGGTTGATAAGTGGCAAGTAACATTCGCGCCACACAAGTGCCAGGCAATGACCATCTCCAACAAGCGAGAGTCTAACCACCGCCCCTTGATATTCAACGGCATTACCATCACCGAATCCCCCGCCATCAACATCCTGGGGGTCACCTCTGACCAGAAACTTAACTGGACCAGCCACATAAATACTGTGGCAACAAGAGCAGCTCAGAGGCTGGGTATTCTGTAGTGTGTGTCTCACCTCCTGACTCCCCAAAGCTTTTCCATCTTCAAGGCACAAGTCTGGAGTGTGATGGAACAATCTCCACTTGCCTGGATGAGTGCAGCTCAAACAACACTCAAGAAGCTCGACACCATCCAGGACAAAGCAGCCCGCTTGATCCACCACCTTCAACATTCACTCCCTTTGTTATATATGTAAACCTGTAAATACCTTGTTTACCCACTAGAGGGCTCACCCCTGGAGTCCCAAGGGATCCCACAATCCCTTGGGAGCACCTGTACTTAAGAAGGCCTCACAGGCCGGAGAGGCACTCTGGAGACCTGTAATAAAAGACAACGGTCACACTTTACTTTGAGCTCACGGTATCTGGTCAGACTCTTTATTCATACATTACAACTGGCGACGAACCCAACGATGCAGAGAACAGTGGGCATCCTGGAGAAATTTTCGGAGGGGGATGATTGGGAAACCTTCGTGGAGCGACTCGACTAATACTTTGTGGCCAACGAGTGGGAAGGAGAATCAAACGATGCCAAACGAAGGGCGATTCTCTTCACCGTTTGCGGGGCACCAATGTATGGCCTCATGAAAAATCTGTTTGCTCCAGCACAGAGAAATCATACGATCAGTTGTGCACACTGGTCCAGGAGCATCTGAACCCGAAGAAAAGCGTTCTGATGGCGAGGTACCGATTCTACACGTACAAAAGGTCTGAAAGCCAGGAAGTGGCGAGCTATGTCGCCAAGCTAAGACGCCTTGCAGGACATTGCGAATTTGAAAGATATTTGGAGCACATGCTCAGGGACTTCTTTGTACTTGGCATTGGCCATGAAGTAATACGTCGCAAACTTTTGACTGTAGAGACCCCAACCTTGAGTAAAGCCATAGCGATAGCCCAGGCATTCATTGTCACCAGTGACAATACCAAGCAAATCTCTCAGCACACGAGTGCTGCTACAAGTACTGTGAACAAAGTAATATTGTTTTCGAATCGCGATGTACAAGGCAGGCCTCACATGCCTCCAGCTGCACGTCCGTAGATGTCTCAGAGTCCACCATCAAAGGTGATGAATGCAAGGCCATTAACACCTTGTTGGTGCTGCGGGGGTGATCATCGTTTCCATTCATGCTGCTTCAAAGGAAAAAGTTTGCAAGGGCTGTGGAATAATGGGACATCTTCAACGTATGTGCAGGCGAGCTGCAAACCCTGCTAATCCTGCAAACCACCATGTTGCAGAGGAGGACAGATCCACGGCGGATCACGACGAACCAGAGCCTCAGACCGAGGAGGCAGAGGTATATGGGGTGCGCACATTAACCACTAAGTGACCCCCCGATAATGCTGAAGGTTGAATTAAATGGACTCACGGTGTCAATGGAGCTGGACAAGGGCACGAGCCAGTCCATTATGAGCAAAAAGACTTTCGATAAATTGTGGTGCAGCAAGGCCCCAAGGCCAGTCCTGACTCCCGTTCACACTAAACTGAGAACTTACACAAAGGGACTGATTCCCATAATCGGCAGTGCTACTGTAAAGGTCTCCTACGATGGAGTGGTGCACAAGTTACCACTCTGGGTGGTACCGGGCGATGGTCCCATGCTGCTCGGCAGGAGCTGGCTGGGAAAGATACGCTGGAACTGGGACAACGTCTGAGCGCTCTCGTTCGTCGACGACACTTCGTGTGCCCAGGTCTTAAACAAGTTCCCCTTGCTGTTCGAACCAGGCATTGGGAATTCCAAGGAGCAAAAGTGCAGATCCACCTAATTCCAGGGGCGCGATCCATCCATCACAAGGCGAGAACAGTACCGTACATGATGAGAGAAAGGATGAAGATCGAGCTAGACCGGCTGCAACGAGAGGACATCATTTTGCCGATCGAATTCAATGAGTGGGCCAGTCCTATTGTTCCAGTCCTCAAGGGAGACGGCACCATCAGAATCTGTGGTGATTACAAAGTAACTATAAATCGTTTCTCCCTGTAGGATCAATACCCACTACCAAAGGCAGACAACCTTTTTGCAACACTGGCGGGAGGAAAGACGTTCACGAAGCTGGATTTGACCTCGGCCTACATGACACAGGAGCTGGAGGAATCATCGAATGGCCTCACCAGCATCAACACGCACAAAGTTCTCTTCATTTACAATAGATGCCCGTTTGGGATTTGATCAGCTGCGGCAATATTCCAGAGAAACATGGAAAGCTTACTGAAGTCGGTCCCGCGCACTGTGGTCTTCCAGGACGACATCTTGGTTACAGGTCGGGACACAGTCGAGCATCTGCAGAACCTGGAGAAGGTTCTTAGTCGGCTCAACCGCGTGGGGCTCAGGTTAAAACGCTCGAAGTGCGTTTTCCTGGCGCCTGAAGTGGAGTTCCTGGGGAGAAGAATCACGGCGGACGGCATCAAGTCCACCGATTCGAAGACGGAGGCAATCGAGAATGCACCGAGACCACAGAACGTGACGGAGCTGCAGTAATTTCTAGGACTCCTGAACTACTTTGGTAATTTCTTACCGGGTCTCAGCACACTGTTAGAAACACTGCACTCTTTACTGCGTAAAGGAGACGAATGGGTATGGGGTGAAAGCCAAAAAAATGCCTTTGTAAAATCTAGAAAACTGTTATGCTCAAACAAATTGCTTGTGTTGTATGATCCATCTAAGCATTTGGTACTAGCATGTGATGCGTCGTCATACGGTGTCGGGTGTGTATTGCAACAAGCCAATGAATCTGGAAAATTGCAACCGGTTGCTTATGCATCCAGAAGTCTGTCTAAGGCTGAGAGGGCCTACAGCGTGACTGAAAAATAAGGGTTAGCGTGTGTTTATGGGGTAAAGAAAATGCATCAATTGGGTTCAAATTTGAATTGGAAACTATCCATAAGCCACTGATATCCCTCTTTTCTGAAAGTAAGGGGATAAATACAAATGCATCGGCCCGCATCCAGAGATGGACGCTTACGTTGTCCGCATACAACTATGCCATCCGCCACAGAAAACTGTGCCGATGCTCTCAATAGGCTGCCATTGCCCACCACGGGGGTGGAAATGGCACAGCCCGCAGATTTATGGTAATGGAAGCATTTGAGAGTGAGCAATCACCTGTTACCACCCGACAGATTAGAGCCTGGTCGAGCCAGGACCCCTTACTGTCCTTAGTAAAAAACTGTGTGCTCCACGGGAGCTGGTCCAATGTCCCATTAGAAATGCAGGAAGAAATAGAGCCGTACCAGCGGTGCAGAGATGAAATGTCTATACAGGCAGACTGCCTTCTGTGGGGTAATCGGGTAGTGGTACCAAAAAAGGGCAGGGACACTTACATTAGTGATCTCCACAGTACCCACCCAGGCATTGTAATGGTGAAAGCGATAGCCAGATCCCACGTGTGGTGGCTCGGTATCGATGCAGACTTAGAGTCCTGTGTGCACAAATGTAACACATGTTCACAGTTAAGCAATGCACCCAGGGAGGCGTCACTAAGTTTATGGTCTTGGCCCTCCAAACCATGGTCTAGGGTTCATGTCGACTATGCAGGCCCGTTCTTGGGTAAAATGTTCCTAGTGGTTGTAGATGTGGTTGTAAATTTGCGGATGACACTAAGTTGGGTGGCAGTGTGAGCTGCGAGGAGGATGCTATGAGGCTGCAGAGTGACTTGGATAGGTTAGGAGAGTGGGCAAATGCATGGCAGATGAAGTATAATGTGGATAAATGTGAGGTTATCCACTTTGGTGGTAAAAACAGAGAGACAGACTATTATCTGAATGGTGACAGATTAGGAAAAGGGGAGGTGCAACGAGACCTGGATGTCATGGTACATCAGTCATTGAAGGTTGGCATGCAGGTACAGCAGGCGGTTAAGAAAGCAAATGGCATGTTGGCCTTCATAGCGAGGGGATTTGAGTACAGGGGCAGGGAGGTGTTGCTACAGTTGTACAGGGCCTTGGTGAGGCCACACCTGGAATATTGTGTACAGTTTTGGTCTCCTAACTTGAGGAAGGACATTCTTGCTATTGAGGGAGTGCAGCGAAGGTTTACCAGACTGATTCCCGGGATGGCGGGACTGACCTATCAAGAAAGACTGGATCAACTGGGCTTGTATTCAGAAGAATGAGAGGGGATCTCATAGAAACGTTTAAAATTCTGATGGGTTTAGACAGGTTAGATGCAGGAAGAATGTTCTCAATGTTGGGGAAGTCCAGAATCAGGGGTCACAGTCTAAGGATAAGGGGTAAGCCATTTAGGACCGAGATGAGGAGAAACTTCTTCACCCAGAGAGTGGTGAACCTGTGGAATTCTCTACCACAGGAAGTTGTTGAGGCCAATTCACTAAATATATTCAAAAGGGAGTTAGATGAAGTCCTTACTACTAGGGGGATCAAGGGGTATGGCGAGAAAGCAGGAATGGGGTACTGAAGTTGCATGTTCAGCCATGAACTCATTGAATGGAGGTGCAGGCTAGAAGGGCTGAATGGCCTACTCCTGCACCTATTTTCTATGTTTCTATAGATGCGTACTCCAAATGGATTGAATGTGAGATAATGTTGGCAAGCACGTCCGCTGCCACAACTGAAAGCCTGCAGGCCGTGTTTGCCATGCACGGCCTGCCTGATGTCCTTGTGAGCGACAACGGGCCGTGTTTCACCCGTGCTGAGTTCAAAGAGTTCATGACCCGCAATGGGATCAAACATGTTACAGCTGCCCCGTTCAAACCAGCGTCCAACGGTCAGGCAGAGAGAGCAGTGCAAACAATCAAGCAGGGCTTGAAGAGGGTAACTGAAGGCTCACTGCAGACTCGCCTATCCCGAGTCCTGCTTAGTTACCGCACGAGACCCCATTCGCTCACTGGGGATCCCCCCACTGAACTGCTCATGAAAAGGGTTCTTAAGACAAGGCTCTCGTTAGTCCACCCGATCTACACAAACAGGTAGAGAACAGGCGGCTTCAACAAAGTACATATCATGATAGCGCAAATGTGTCACGCAAAATTGAAATTAATGATCCTGTATTTATGTTGAACTATGGACAAGGTCCCAAGTGGCTTCCCGGCACTGTTGTGGCCAAAGAGGGGAGCAGGGTGTTTCGGGTCAAACTTTCAAATGGACTTATCTACAGGAAACACTTGGACCAAATCAAACTCAGATTCACGGACTACCCTGAGCAACCCACATTAGACCCTACCTTTTTTGACCCCCCAACACACACACCAATGGCAACCGACACAGTGGTTGGCCACGAAGCAGAACCCATCACCCACAGCAGCCCAGCAGGACTCACCACACCCAGCAGCCCAGCAAGGCCAGCTGCACAGCAGCCCAGCGAGGGCCCAACAAACGACTCACCAAAACCAGCATTTGCACCGAGACGATCAACCAGGGAAAGGAAGGCCCCAGATCGACTCACATTGTAAATAGTTACACTATTGACTTTGGGGTGGGGGGGGGATTGTTGTTATATATGTAAACCTGTAAATACCTTGTGTAACCACCAGAGGTTTCATCCCCTGGAATCCCTTGGGAGCACCTGTACTTAAGGAGGCCTCACAGGTTGGAGAGGCACTCTGGAGACCTGTAATAAAAGACTAAGGTCACACTTTACTTTGAGCTCACGGTATCTGATCAGACTCTTTATTCATACACTACACCCTCCACCACCGGCGTACCATGGCTACAGTGTTTACCATCTACAAGATGCACTGCAGAAACTTGCCACAGCTTCCTCGGCAGCACCTCCCAAACCCGCGACCTCTACCACCTAGAGGGACAAGGGCAGCAGGTGCATGGGAACACCACCACCTCCACGTTCCCCTCTAAGTTACACACCATCCAGACTTGGAAACATATCGCCGTTTCTTTATCGTCGCTGGGTCAAAGTTCTGGAACTCCCTCCCTAACAGCACTGTAGAGTACCTTCACCTCACGGACTGCAGCAGTTCGAGAAGGCGGCTCACCACCACCTTCTCAAGGGGCAATTAAGGGTGGGCAATAAATGCCGGCCTTGCCAGCGATGCCCACATCCCAGAACGAATTTAAAAAAGGCTGGAAATATCCTCTCTGGTGGCCACGTTGAGAAGTGCAAGTGTGGGTCTCCTGGGGTTTGAATGAGCCCCAGGTTCAGAGCTGCGAGTGGCCCATCCATCTCTCCCTCCCTCCCTCCCTCCTTCTCTTTCTCCCCCTCCCTCCCTCAGTTCCCCTCCCTCCCTCTCTCTCCCTCTGTTCCCCTCCCTCCCCCTCCCTCTCCCCCCTCCCTCCCTCTGTTCCTCTCCCTCCCTCTCCTCTCCCCTCCCCTCCCTCCCTCTCTCTCTCTCTCTCTCTCTCCCCCCCACCCCCTCTCTTCCTCTCTCTCCCTCCCCCCCCCCTCTGATGCTATGCTCTGTGGTCTCCAGCTGCAGGTTGTTGGCCAGGGGCCGAGTAGAGGGAGGATTCAGTCCCAGCTGTGGGAATCGATGAGTTGCGCATTCCTCTTATTTAATAGACATAACAGGTTTGCTCCAACTCCCAGTGACTGACTAGTGTACTGAGGCACACTGTCCAGCACTGTCCCGGGTCACACCCCAGCCTCAGACAGAGTGTCCCCAGGCTGTGCTGAGTGAGTTGAGGCCACGATTGGTCAGAGCTCCCCAGGGTAACCCAGTGTTACCGTGCCAGCCCCTGTCCTGAGCGCCCTGTGCATGTGGACATTGGGTGGGAGCAGCATTGGGCTCAGTACCAATGCCCCCCACTGTGGAATATCCTCGCCGTGCTCACGTTCCACAGGAAAGTGGTGACGGGAAACCATTACAATCTGGCATCAAGGAGCCCTAGTAAAATTAAAGACAATGGGAATCAGCGGGAAAACTCTCCACTACCTAGCATAAAGGAAGATGGTTGTGGTGGTTGGAGGTCAATCATCCCAGTCCCAGGACATCGCTGCAGGAGTTCCTCAGGGCAGTGTCCTAGGCCCAACCATCTTCAGTTGCTTCATCAATGACCTTCCCTGCATCATAAGGTCAGAAGTGGGGATGTTCGCTGATGACTGCACAGTGTTCAGTTCCATTCGCGACTCCTCAGATAATGAAGCAGTCCATGTCCACATGCAGCAAGACCTGGATGACATTCAGGCTTGGGCTGATAAAGTGGCAAGTAACATTCACGTCACAAAAGTGCCAGGCAATGACCATCTCCAACAAGCGAGAGTCTAACCACCTCCCCTTGAAAATCAATGGCAATACCATCGCCGAATCCCCCACCATCAACATCCTGGGGGTTATGGGGAGCGGGCGGGGAAGTGGACCTGAGTCCACGATTGAATCAGCCATGATCGTATTAAATGGCGGAGCAGGCTCGAGGGGCCATATGGCTTACTCCTGCTGCTATTTCTTATGTTCTTATGTTCATTGACCAGAAACTTAACTGGACCAGCCACATAAATACTGTGGCAACAAGAGCAGGTCAAAGGCTGGGTATTGTGTCTCACCTTCTGACTCCACTTGCCTGGATGAGTGCAGCTCCAGCAACACTCAAAAGCTCAACATCATCCAGGACAAAGCAGCTCACTTGATTGGCACCCCATCCATCACAAACATTCACTCCCTCCACCACTGATGCACCTTGGCTGCAGTGTATAAGATGTGGAGACATTGTGATGGTATTTCTCCAGGAATTTGAGGTGTCTACTGTGATCCACGTCCACGTCTCTGAGGCATACAGGAGGGCGGGTATCACTACAGCTCCACACTTACCCACATCCACTCATTCCCATCCTACTAACTATTAGCTGCTAGTTAGTAGTTACTAGCTATTAGCTGCTAGTTAATAAGATTTTTAGTGAATTCTCATAAACAGCAAACATCAGAACTGAAGGCAGTGTGGAGATGAGGGGCAGCGTTCAAGGACGGGCTGTAATAGCTGCCGGTGAAACACAGGCCGTCAGTGGGTTAATGGCTAGTGCAGTGAACGGCTGAGTGAGGGGCAGAGGGAGAGCTGAGGGCTAGAGGGGCTGAGGGTCAGAGGGAGGAGCAGACCAAGGGCTGAGGGGCAGAGGGAGGGCTGAGGGGCAGAGGGAGGGGCAGAGGGGCTGGTCTATGTTGATGTTACAGTGAGGAAAGTTCGAGTCCTTGGCGAGTTTGATTAAAGAAGTGTTGAGTCTCAGACGTGGGCGTCAGAATTCCATCGGCATTACACAGCCTGCTGCTCTGCTTCTGTAGCTGTCAACACATGAGCAGGAACCCGATCCCCCTGTGCCAGTCTGCAGGGGCCACTGACCAAGATACCGAGCAGACAGCAAACCAGCCGTGGGCATCACTGACACAAGTCAGGCCATATAAGGCAAAAGTCAAGAAATCGTTCTAAAACACCGCACGACCTCTAACCCCAGAGTCTCAGAGCTTTATGTCTGTGCTGCAGTTGAGGGTAGCTCATGCCAGGGGTCCCATTCTCTGGTTTCTAGGTTACTGGCACCATCTGTGGGCAGTAGGCGCTCCGAGCTTCAGTCCAGCCCCCTGGGACTCTTACTCCAGATTTAGTCCCAGACTCCGCTTAGCGTCTCAGAGTGACAGCTCGACCGAGATAGGGAGCTCAAAGTGCCGAGGATCAGGTGATCACATGCACCGATACCCCAGAGTTCGCAGGCCTCTCTCCGCCCCTCAGCGCCGCCTTGTCTCCCCCCCTCAGCCCAGCCTCTCTCCGCCCCTCAGCCCATGATAAACCCTGTCCTCTCCGCCCCTCAGCCCGGCCTCTCTGCCCCTCAGCCCGGCCTCTCTCCCCACCAACAGCCCAGGCTGAGCCCGACCTCTGAGATTCTGCGCTAGGTTGGGGGGAGGGAGAATCACTAAACACCTGCAAAACAAATCCATCTGAGCCTGAGAAACATCAAGGGGTATCATTCAGCCCTGGGAACAGCAGAGCTGAATGGGCTCCTCCTGTTCCTGTGTAACAGGTTCGAGGGGGGAGTGCAGGGAGGAGAGATAATGAGTGGAATTTAGCGGAATTCTCTGGAATGTGTCAGTGGAACCAGAGATTCCAGTCACACATAACTCGCAGCATCGGTGCAGTGCCAGAGTAAGGTCTGCGATTCCTTGAATATTATCACAGCTCCTCACAGGGCCCGGCCTGCAGAGAATCACAACTAGAGCAACCGGCTGGCCTCAACCCATTTTACACATTTAATCCATACAAGGTACAGAAATGTCTGCATTGAGTTACAGCACTGAGCGTGAGTGTCCAATCTACTGCCCAACTCTCCCATCGAAGCCCCTCCCTCTACTGCCCAACTCTCCCATCGAAGCCCCTTCCTCTACTGCCCAACTCTCCCATCGAAGCCCCTCCCTCTACTTGCCCAACTCTCCCATCGAAGGCCCTCCCTCTACTGCCCAACTCTCCCATTGAAGCCCCTCCCTCTACTGCCCAACTCTCCCATCGAAGCCCCTCCCTCTACTGCCCAACTCTCCCATCGAAGCCCCTCCCTCTACTGCCCAACTCTCCCATCGAAGCCCCTTTCTCTAGTACCCCAACTCTCCCCACCCTAACATCCAACTGCATTTTAAATGCCCCTACTATCTTTATCTCCACCAACGTATCTGGTGAATTATCCAAACATTTATCTCCCTTTGAATAAAGACGTTCTTCTAATATCTGTTTTAAATTTACTTTTCACTCATTTAAATTCCAATTTAACCTGGCTTACTCTGATGTATTATTCTGGTTTTATCTTGTAGATCTGTACCATATAATATTTGATCATCATCATAGACAGTCCCTCATAATCGAGGAAGACTTGCTTCCACTCTAAAAATGAGTCCTTCGGTGACTGAACAGTCCAATATGAGAACCACAGTCCCTGTCACAGGTGGGTCAGCCAGTCGTTGAGGGTAAGGAAGGGTGGGACAGGTTTGCCGCACGTTCTTTCTGCTGCCTGCGCTTGATTTCTGCATGCTCTCGGCGACGAGACTCGAGGTACTCAGCGCCCTCCCGGATACACTTCCTCCACTTAGGGCGGTCTTTGGCCAGGGATTCCCAGGTGTCGGTGGGGATGTTGCACTTTATCAGGGAGGCTTTGAGGGTGTCCTTGTAACGTTTCCTCTGCCCACCTGGGGCTCGCTTGCCGTGAAGGAGTTCCGAGTAGAGCGCTTGCTTTGGGAGTCTCATGTCTGGCTTGCAAACAATGTGGCCTGATCAAGTGTGGTCAGTGCTTCGATGCTGGGGATGTTGGCCTGGTTGAAGATGCTAATGTTGATGCGTCGGTCCTCCCAGGGGATTTGTAGGATCTTGCGGAGGCATCGTTGGTGGTATTTCTCCAGCAACTTGAGGTGTCTACTGTACATGGTCCATGTCTCTGTACCATACAGGAGGACGGGTATTACTACAGCCCTGTAGACCATGAGCTTGGTGGCAGATTTGAGGATCGGGTCTTCGAACACTCTTTTCTTCAGGTGGCTGAGGCTGCACTGGAGGCGGTGTTGAACCTCGTCATCAATATCTGCTCTTATTGATAAAAGGCTCCCGAGGTATTGGAAATGGTCCACGTTGTCCAGGGTCGCGCCATGGATCTTGAAGATTGGCAGCCGGGGGTGGGGGGCGGTGGGGGTGCAGTGCTGTGCAGCGGGGACAGGTTGGTAGAGGACCTTTGTCTTACAGATGTTTAGTGTAAGGCCCATGCTTTCATATGCCTCAGTGAATATGTTGACTATGACTTGGAGTTCAGCCTCTGTATGTGCGCAGACGCAGGCATCGTCTGCATACTGTAGCTTGACGACAGAGGTTGGGGTGGTCTTGGACCTGGCCTGGAGACGACGAATGTTGTACAGGTTCCCACTGGTTCTGTAGTTTAGTTCCACTCCAGCGGGAAGCTGGTTGAGTGTGAGGTGGTGCATGGCAGCGAGGAAGATTGAGAAGAGGATTGGGGCGATGACGCAGCCCTGCTTGACCCCAGTCC
Source organism: Pristiophorus japonicus (assembly GCF_044704955.1). Lineage (NCBI taxonomy): Eukaryota > Metazoa > Chordata > Chondrichthyes > Pristiophoridae > Pristiophorus > Pristiophorus japonicus. The sequence continues at coordinate 227,320 of NW_027254614.1, forward strand.
GGATGTGGATTGGGTCTGTAATGGATTCGTTGGTAAGGATCACGGCCTGCATGTCGTCGTGGAGCAGACAAAGGATGGTGATGAAATTTGGGGGGCATCTGAAAAGGAGATCGCTCCATAGACCCTCGCGGTTGACAGTGTCAAAGGCCTTTGTAAGGTCAAAGAAGGTCATGTACAAGGGCTGGTGTTGTTCCCTGCATTTTTCTTGCAGCTGTCGCGCTGTAAAAGTCATGTCTGTTGTGCCCCATAGGGGACGAAATCCGCACTGTGACTCCGGGAGGAGCTCCTCAGCCACAGGGAGAAGACGGTTGAGGGGGACTCTAGCGACGACTTTCCCAATGGTGGTGGCGGGTAGCATGCTGCGAGATGGAGTCAAGGACACTCGAGTCAAAGGCAGTGTTATGTATCCATGTAAACCTTACCAAAATGTAAGACTTGCCACCAGCCTGTGGGAGATCGAAGGGTCACCTGTGCACCCTGGGGCAAGCAGGTATAAAAGGTGATGCTGCTTCCTTACTCTAGAGTCTAAATAAAGAGACCAAGGCCACAACAGTTTGAGCTTGCGATATAGTCCTGTACATTTATTCTGAACACAACAGGCAGAGTCCCGATTGAGGAAATCTTCAAAGTGCTCCTTCCAGCGGGCCCTGACTGCCTTGGTGTCCTTGATGAGTGTTTCCTCAATTTTGGCCAGCAGTGGGGTGGGGCCTTGGGTATTTGGGCCTTGACTGTGGTGAAGGATCCTTGCACATCATGGCTGTCGGCCAGTTGTTGTATCTCCTGTGCTTTCTCCATCCACCATCTGTTCTTTAGGTCCCGAGTTTTTTGTTGGACCTCGGCCTTAAGCTGTCTGTAATGCTGCCTTGCTGCTCCCGAGTTGGGTTGTTGTTTAAGGCTCAGAAATGCCCTGCACATGCTGTCATGTATTTCACCATCTTGCAATGACTATAAGTATGTAACTGTAACTCATGCATACTGTACCTGTACCCTTGTAATGCACACCCTGACCACAGGGAGTGAGCTCCTCACCTGGGCTTCCAGGTATAAAAGGGGAGGTCCCACCCAGGATCAGCACTCTTCAGTCCTGGAAATAAAGTGAAGGTCACAGAGTGACCGTGTCTGATATATCCATGCCTCGTGTGAGTTTGTAACAAGGTGCAGAGACACGACATCTGGTGACGAGAATCGGGAATCACCGAACCAGGAGGATGGCCACCGGTGGCACAGAAAAACGCTACTGTGTGGGTGAGGACTGGGGCGACTTTGTGGAAAGACTCCAGCAGAACTTTGTCACAAAGGACAACGGCTGACAAGCGGAGGGCGCATCTACTGACCAGCTGTGGTCCACAGACGTATGAGCTGATGAAAGACCTGCTCGCACCCCAAAAGCCAGCGGACAAGTCCTTCGAAGAGCTCAGCCAGCTGATCAGTGAGCATCACAAGCCGGCAAGTAGCGTACACATGGCCCGGCATCAGTTCTACCCTCACCGGCGTCGGGAGGGTCAAAACATCTCGGACTTCGTGGTGGAACTGCGGTGTTTGGTCAATTTCTAAGTTCTCCGATGCCTGCAGGGGGGAGATGTTAAGGGACTTTTTCATCGAGGGCATTAATCATGCCGACATTTTCAGGAAGCTCATAAAGACTAAGGATTTGACTTTAGACGGGGCAGCATTGATAGCTCAGACCTTCATGGCAGGGGAAGAGGAGACCAAGCTAATTTACGCACACAGTCCTGGTTTCAATGTTGCGATGAACCAGGGAGTTAATGTAGTAAAAAGGACACAGAGCTCCACAGGCAGGCAAGGGCAATTCACACCGTCCAGGCAGGCAGGCAAGGGCAATTCACATCGTCCAGGCAGCTACTAGCTCCAAGGTGGGCCTGCAACAGGGACAATGGAAAGGGGATCGGCAATTCACGCCATCACGAAGAACAATGATGGGACAATTAACACCCTCCATCAGAAGGCTTAGAAACAGCCAACCGAGCCATCAGAGAGGAATGCCTGGGAATGGCCCTTTTGTTAACAGCAATCTCAGCTCATGTTGGAGATGTGGGGGCAGACACACTGCAAAAATCTGCAGGTTCCAACTTTACACCTGTAGGATTTGTAATGTCAAGGGACACCTGGCCAGGATGTGCAAAAAGGCAGTAGCGAGGCTAGTCTGCGAGACAGACGAACCAGGCGAGGGGTCTGAAATGCAGGATGAGGTCTGGGGAACAACCATGGATGCTGAAGTTCAGAGAGTTCATGTGGCCGACGTCCACAGCTCATACACCAAAACGCCACCCATGATGATGAAAGTCTTACTGAATGGCATCCTGGTGCACGTGGAGCTGGATACCGGAGCTAGCCAGTCCCTCATGAGCACCCAACAATTTGAGAGACTATGGCCACACAGAGCTAGCAGGCCCAAATTGGAACGCATTGAGATGCAGCTACGTACGGACACCAAAGAGATCATCTCAGTGCTGGGCAGTGCAAACTTGGTGGATCAGAGAACCGGTTGCCACTCTGGATTGTTCCAGGAAATGGCCCCGCGCTCTTGGGGAGGAATTGACTAGCTGAGATGAATTGGAAATGGGGGCATGTGCACGCCATTTCATCCGTGGAGCGAAGTTCAGCTCGCAGGTATTGCAAAGATTCGAGTCACTCTTTCAACCCGGTGTCGGAACGTTCAAGGGCACCAAAGTAGTGATACACATCACTCCGGACGCCAGACCAGTGCACCACAAAGCCAGAGCGGTGCCGTACGTGAAGCGTGAAAAAACTGAAAGTGAACTGGACAGGCTGATCAGAGAGGGCATAATTTCGCCCGTTAAATTCAGCGACTGGGCAAGTCCCATTGTTCCCGTCCTCAAAGCAGATGGCTCGGTTAGGATTTGTGGCAACTACAAAGCCACCATCAACTGAGTGTCGCTGCAAGACCAATACCCGCTCCTGAGAGCGGAGGACCTTTTTGCCATGCTGGCAGGTGGTAAGCTGTTCATGAAGCTGGACCTCACTTCGGCCTACTTGACTCAGGAACTGGCTGAAGAATCCAAGTTTCTGACCACCATCACGACACACAAAGGATTATTTGTCTACAACAGGTGCCCGTTTGGCATTCGTTCGGCAGCGGCTATCTTTCAGCGAAACATGGAAAGCTTGCTCAAGTCCATCCCTGGAACGATCGTGTTCCAAGACGACATCCTTATAATGGGTCGAGACACTGAGGGACACCTCCGCAACCTGGAGGAGGTGCTACGCCGATTGGAAAGGGTAGACCTGCGGCTGAAAAAGGCCAAGTGCGTGTTTTCGGCCCCAGAGGTCGAGTTCCTGGGCAGGAGGGTTGCTGCAGTCGGGATCCGGCCCACTGAATTAAAAACTGAGGCGATTCGCTGGGCGCTCAGGCCCGGCAACACGTCGGAGTTGCGATCATTCCTGGGACTCTTGAACTATTTTGGGAACTTCCTGCCAAACTTAAGCACAGTGTTGGAGCCGTTACACACGCTTCTCCGTAAAGGTTGTGAATGGTCTTGGGGGGATTGTCAAGAACGGGCTTTCAATAAGGCGAGGAACCTGCTGTGTTTCAACAAGCTGTTGACTTTGTATGACCCCTGTAAAAAACTGGTTTTAACATGCGATGTGTCATCCTACGGGGTTGGGTGTGTTTTGCAGCAGGGTAATGATGACGGCCGACTCCAACCGGTGGCTTACGCCTCCAGGTCGACTCCCAGGCAGAGCGTGGATACAGCATGGTCGAGAAGGAGGCACTCGCGTGTGTGTATGGTGTGAAAAAGATGCACCAGTACCTTTTCGGTAGATGGTTCGAGCTAGAGACGGACCACAAGCCGTTAACATCCCTGTTGTCCGACAGCAAGGCTGTCAAAGCTAATGCGTCAGCTCGCATACAGCGATGGGCCCTCACGCTGGCTGCGTATGACTACACCATACGGCATCGACCAGGCACCGAAAATTGCGCTAACGCGCTCAGCAGGCTCCCACTGGCCACCACCGAGGGTTGTCGGAGCAGAGCGCCGAGATGGTCAAGGCCGTTGAGGCTTTTGACACTGCAGGCTCCCCCATCACAGCCCAACAGATCAAACTCTGGACCAACAGGGACCCCCTCCTATCCACGATAAAGAAATGTGTCCTGACTGGGGACTGGGCGCCCGCACACAGGGCGTGCCCCGAGGAAGTCAGGCCGTTTCAGAGACGGATGGATGAACTCTCCGTCCAAGCCGACTGCCTGTTATGGGGCAGCCGGGTAGTCATGCCCCAGAAAGGAAGGGAAGCGTTCATCAGGGAACTCCACAGCGAGCACCCTGGCATCGTGTTAATGAAGACCATTGCCCGGTCACACGTGTGGTGGCCGGGGATTGACTCAGACCTGGAACACTGGGTTCGCAGGTGCACGACGTGTGCCCAGCTGGGCAATGCCCCCAGGGAGGCCCCACTCCCACCAGGCCATGGTCACGTATTCATGTAGATTATGCGCGCCCATTTATGGGGAAAATGTTCCTGATCGTTGTCGATGCATACTCGAAGTGGATCGAGTGCATCATATTGAACTCGTGCACGACATCCATCATGTGGAGAGTCTGCGTACGGTTTTCGCGACCCACGGCTTGCCGGATATCCTGGTCAGCGATAGTGGCCCGTGTTTCACCAGCCATGAATTCCAGGAGTTTATGTCGGGTAATGGGATCAAGCACGTCCGGACAGCGCCGTTCAAGCCGGCCTCCAATGACCAGGTGGAACGGGCAGTCCAAATCATAAAGCAGGGCATGCTATGCATCCAAGGATCCTCCCTTCAGTACCGCCTATCGCGCCTCTGCTGGCCTACAGGTCCCGGCCGCACTCGCTCACGGGTGTCCCGCCAGCGGAACTCATGAAAGGCATGCTCAAGACGCGGCTGTCCCTCATTCACCCAGCCCTGGCAGACATTGTTGAGGGCAAGCGCCAGTCCCCACTACACATGCGATCTATTAACTCTTGGATCTCCTGGTCATTCTCATCAAACCAGTCCTGTGTTTCTTGGTTGAGTGACCGAGCGTCTCTTCGCAGGCACTGGTTATGGAGGCCTGGAGGGCAGACCAAGTGCTGTAGGCATTCTGCATCTTGGGGTCATCAAGGCACGCCAGGTTAGCTGTGAGACGCTGACTGTATAGGTCTCTCTTAGCTGGGTCTTTGAGTTCCCCGACATTGACTTTTTTGCGGCAATGCTTCTGCTGCCGTCGCCGCTTTGGGGCTTTGTTGATGTCAATGATGGATTGGATTAGTCGGTGGTCCGTCCAGCAGTCGTCAGCTCCTGTCATATTGCGAGTGATGTGCACATCCTGCGATCCCTGGCTCGGACGATGGCATAGTCGAGCAGGTGCCAGTGTTTGGAGCGAGGGTGTTGCCATGATGCCTTGTATTTGTCTCTCTGGTGGAACAAGGTGTTAGGGATGACACGATCATGTTCTAGACATTTTGTCAGAAGTAGGATACCGCTGGAGTTGGTTTTCCCTACCCCCTCTCTGCCGATCACTCCTCCCCAGATGGCTGTGTGCTTGCCGGCCCTGGCGTTGAGGACACCGAGGAGGATCAGTTTGCCATCCGCAGGGACACGGGACTCAAGGCTGGAATAAAAACCCTCTTTCCCTCTTTGGTCTCATTGATGTTGGGGCGTATGCACTGATAACTGTGGCGCATTGATTCCAGGATAGGGTTAGTTGGAGAATCATGAGACATTCGTTAACCCCTCATTATCTGAGTATTTGATATGGCTTGATGAATGCCCCTTTCACCTTTTTCTTTAGATTATCGAGCATGTGCTTCTCTAACCTTCCCTCATGGCTCAGCCCCTTTACACTTGTGATCATTCCCTCCGCTCTCGCCCTATCCGGCCAACAGCCCCCTCCCTCCCTCCCTCCCTCCCCCTGCCCCTCTCCCTCACTCCTCCCGCCCCTTTCCCTCCCTTCCGCCCTTCTCCTCCCTCTCCTTTCCGCCCCTCTCCCTCCCCTCTCTCCGCCCTCTCCAACCAGTACATTGTGGGCACGCAAAGGAATTCCTTTCCCTCCAGTCTCTAATTTTCCTTGTTTATACAAAGGCAGTGCCTTCTTATTTGGAAGATGCTTGAGGGGGAACTCCAAGCTTGTCTTCCATTGATGACCTCTTTCTCATCCCAGACATTTCAACCAAGCTCGGAGCCACTAACCGTTACTCCCTGATTTTCCTCATCTGCCAGCCTTCACTGCGTTCTGGGCCTTGACCCCGGACATAATGCCCCACCCTGAGGGCCTTGACCTCTGACCTGATTCCCCACCCTGGGGCCCTCAGCCCCTCCCCTGGGCTTTTCAGTAATCAATGGTCAATGTTGCAACATGCTGGGGTGGGGGGATGGCAGAGACCTGGATTCTGCTCCCAATGAACTGAAGTGATTCAAGCACAAAGGCCTCATACACACCAACCAAGGCTCCAGCCAGCTCGAGCCAGGACACACCCAGCTCCATGTACAGTGAAACTCCACACAGCACAGGCCACAGGACAATAGACAAAGCCCCTTCGCCACAGCTCTCAGAATAAAAGGCATTTATTATCAGATTCACAAAAAGAAGTTTTTGTATCATTTATTTTTTCTTCAGTTTCCCCCACTCATCTATTGCAGTCACAACTCTCTCCCCCTGGGGTACAGTTCCTGAAGATGCTGACTCTCCCTGGGGTACAGTTCCTGAAGATGCTGACTCTCCCTGGGGTACAGACCCTGAAGGTGCTGACTCTCCCTGGGGTACAGACCCTGAAGGTGCTGACGCTCCCTAGGTACAGTCCCTGAAGGTGCTGACACTCCCCAGGGTACAGACCCTGAAAGTGCTGACACTCCCTGGGGTACAGTTCCTGAAGCTGCTGACTCTCCCTGGGGTACAGTTCCTGAAGGTGCTGACTCTCCCTGGGGTACAGTTCCTGAAGGTGCTGACTCTCACTGGGGTACAGTTCCTGAAGGTGCTGACGCTCCCCTGGGTACAGTTCCTGAAGGTGCTGACTCTCCCTGGGGTACAGTTCCTGAAGGTGCTGACTCTCCCCGGGGTACAGTTCCTGAAGGTGCTGACTCTCACTGGGGTACAGACCATGAAGGTGCTGACTCTCCCTCGGTGTCTGCCCCCAAAAGTTTGTCACCATCCTCCACCTGCTCCACGATGACATGCAAGCCATGATCCTGATGAACTGATCCCCCACAGACCCAATCCATGTCCGGACCATGGTCAAGCAGGGCTGCGTCATCGCGCCAACGCTCTTCTCGATCTTCCTCGCTGCAATGCTCCATCTCACGCTCAACAAGCTCCCCGCTGGAGTGGAACTAAACTATAGAACCAATGGGAACCTGTTCAACTTTCGTCACCTCCAGGCTAGATCCAAGGTTGTCCCATCCTCTGTCATCGAACTACAGTACGTGGACAACACTTGCGTCTGCGCACACTCAGCGGCCGAACTCCAAGCCATCGTCAACATTTTAACCGAGGCATTCGAAAGCATGGGCCTTACACTAAACATCCGTAAGACAAAGATCCTCCACCAACCTGATCCCGCCACATAGCACTACCCCCCCCGGTCATCAAAATCCACGGCACGGCCCTGGACAACATGGACTATTTTCTATACCTCAGGAGCCTACTATCAGCAAGGGCAGACATCGACGACGAGGTACAACACCACCTCCAGTGTGCCAGCGCAGCCTTCGGTCGCCTGAGGAAGAGAGTGTTTGAAGACTCGGACCTCAAATCTGGCACCAAACTTATGGTCTGCAAGGCAGTAGTGTCACCTGCCCTCGTATTTGGCTCAGAGTGGTGGACTATATACAGCAAACACCTCAAAGCGCTGGAGCATTCAGCGGGTGAAATTTGCTTCCAATCACATACAATGCACTCAAAGAATTTCAAACAATATATAACCAAAGCCACAATCGTTCAAATTGAAGAGCAGGGAAATGGCTGAGAGCAGAGAAGCAGAAATAGAATGTTTGGGTGTGGCATTCATGTGGGAGACAACAAGGAGCATCATTAACCCTGTGAGTGCTTTCCATCTCACGGCCCCTCTAAACACCCTGCCCCTATATACACCCCACCCCTATAACCACCCCGCCCCCTGTAACCACCCCGCCCGTATAAACTCCCCGCCCCTATAACCACCCCGCCCCTATAACCACACCGCCCCTATAATCCCCCGCCCCTATAACCACCCGCCCCTATAACCACCCTGCCCCTATAATCACCCGCCCCTATAACCACCCCGCCCCTATAACCTCCCCGCCCCTATAATCACCCGCCCCTATAATCACCCGCCCCTATAACCACACCGCCCCTATAATCACCCCGTATAACCACCCTGCCGTATAAACACCCCGCCCTTATGAACACCCCGCCCCTATAAACACCCCACCATATAAACATCCCGCCCCTATAAACAGCCGACCGCCTGCCCATCCCATCAGGGGCGCAGCATGGTTTGGGAATCCATGGACATCTCGGAGTCATTGCGTCCCCAGAATACAGGGACAGCACCCCCTACAGGCCGGGCCTGGTATACAGGGACAGCACCACCTACAGGCCGTGCCTGGTATACAGGGACAGCACCCCCTACAGGCCGGGCCTAGTATACAGGGACAGCGCCCCCTACAGGCCGGGTCTGGTATACAAGGACAGCGTCCCCTACAGGCCGGGCCTAGCATATAGGGACAACACCCCCTACAGGCCAGGCCTGGTATACAGGGACAGCGCCCCCCCCTACAGGCTGGGCCTGGCTTACAGCGACAACGACCCCCTACAGGCTGGGCCTGGCATACAGGGACAGCGCCCCCTACAGGCCGGGCCTGGTATACAGGGACAGCGCCCCCCTACAGGCCGGGCCTGGCATACAGATACAGCACCCCCTACAGACCGGGCCTGGAATACAGGGACAGTGCCCCCTACAGGCCGGGCCCATAATACAAGGAGAGCACCCCATACAGGATGGGCCTGGAATTCAGCGAAAGCACCCCCTACAGGCTGGGCCCGGAATACAGGGAGAGCACCTCCTACAGGCCAGGCCCAGAATACAGGGAGATCACCCCCTACAAGCTGAGCCCAGAATACAGGGACAGTGCCCCCTACAGGCTGGGCCCAGAATACAGGGACAGTGCACCCTACAGGCTGGGCCCAGAATACAGGAAGAGCACCTCCTACAGGCTGGGCCCAGAATACAGGGAGAGCACTCCCTACAGGCTGATCCCAGAATACAGGGACAGAGCCCCCTACAGGCTGGGCCCAGAATACAGGAAGAGCACCCCCTAAAGGCTGGGCCCAGAATACAGGAAGAGCACCCCCTACAGGCCGGGCACGGAATACAGGGAGAGCACCCTCTACAAGCTAGACCTGGAATAAAGGGAGTGCGCCCCCTACATGCTGGGCCTGGAATACAGCGAGAGCGCCCCCTACATGCTGGGCCTGGAATACAGCAAGAGCACCCCTACAGGCTGGGCCCGGAATACAAGGAGAGCATCCCCTACAGGCAGGTGCTCTTTGTTTCAGGTATGGAATTCTAAGTGGCTGCTGGATTGAGTAGTCTAACCTTGTGTGGGGTTGCATTAGGGACTGTGTTCACAGTCTGACCTTGTGTCGGATTGCGTTAGGGACTGTGTTCACAGTCTGACCTTGTGTGGGGTTGCATTAGGGATTGTGTTCACAGTCTGACCTTGTGTTGGGTTGCGTTAGGGACTGTGTTCACAGTCTGACCTTGTGTGGGGTTGCGTTAGGGACTGTGTTCAGTCTCTCTTTGTGTGGGGTTGTGTTAGGGACTGTGTTCACAGTCTGACCTTGTGTGGGGTTGCGTTAGGGACTGTGTTCACAGTCTGACGTTCTGTAGGGTTGCGATAGGGACTGTGTTCACAGTCTGACCTTGTGTGGGGTTGCATTAAGGACTATGTTCACAGTCTGACCTTGTGTGGGGTTGTGTTAGGGACTGTGTTCACAGTCTGACCTTGTATAGGGTTGCGTTAGGGACTGTGTTCACAGTCTGACCTTGTGTGGGGTTGCGTTAGGGACTGTGTTCACAGTCTGACCTTGTATGGGATTGCGTTAGGGACTGTGTTCACAGTCTGACCTTGTGTGGGGTTGCATTAGGGACTGTGTTCACAGTCTGACCTTGTATGGGGTTGCGTTAGGGACTGTGTTCACAGTCTGACCTTGTGTGGGGTTACATTAGGGACTGTGTTCACAGTCTGACCTTGTGTGGGGTTGCGTTAGGGACTGTGTTCAGTCTGACCTTGCATTCATGGTGAGTCTTGCTTTTGTTGCTACCCAAGTGGAGTCCTTCATGTCAGTGCCAGGAGACGAGTGTAAGTGTGGGTCAGTAGAGAATCATCGGAAATTCTCCAGGGCCTGAGCAGTAATTCTAACTATCCATGTCCAATATCACTGAGATTCCAGGACAGGTTCATATTCCCATGAGAATGTCATCATCACAACTTACTGGCATTCACAGGCTGCTTTGGATGATTCAGCCAGGCTGTTCAAACTGCTCAAAATTCCATAGAATCTACAGCACAGAAACAGGCCATTTGGTCCAACTTGTGTAAGGGGCATTTATAGCGCCCTCTCACCCTGCCCCTGTATCGCTCTATTTTCTTCTTCCTCGTGTATGTATCCACCTTTAATACATCAATGCTTTCTGCTTCAAGCACCCCGTGACAGCGACTTCCACATACTCACCGCTCTGTAAAGAAATTCCTCTTAAAATTCTTTATTTGATCTGCTAGTGACTGTCTTAGATGAATTCCCATTTGTTCTGGCAGCGTGCACAAGTGGAAACAATTTTTTTCACATCCACCCTATCAATCCCCTTCATAATTTTAAACACATCAATCAGGTCTCCTCTTAGAGATCAAGGACATCAAATCACTGAAAGCATTAAACACACAATGTGTGATGTCATGGTTGAATATACTCACACTCACTCTCCGGGGGTCACAGACCAACACTGGCATGGAAAGATGCTTGAGGACAGGTGACAGCAGTGGACCTGGACACAAGAGTCAACAGCTTCAGCAGAGAGAAGGAAATGGCAAAGAAATGACAGAGGCACCATCTCTAACCTACAAAGGTATCAAACACTGACTCCCAGTCAGGGCCATTGACTCCAGCCATGGGCCACTGACTCCAGCCATGGGCCACTGACTCCAGCCATGGGCCACTGACTCCAGCCATGGGCCACTGACTCCAGCCATGGGCCACTGACTCCAGTCAGGGGCCAGTAACTCCAGTCAGGGGCCAGTAACTCCAGCCATGGGCCAGTGGCTACAGCCATGGGCCAGTGACTCCAGCCATGGGCCAGTGGCTACAGCCATGGGCCACTGACTCCAGCCATGGGCCAGTGACTCCAGTCAGGGGCCAGTGGCTACAGCCATGGGCCAGTGACTCCAGCCATGGGCCAGTGACTCCAGTCAGGGGCCACTGACTCCAGCCAGGGGCCAGTAACTTTAGTCAGGGGCCAGTAATTCCAGTCCAGGGGCCAGTAACTCCAGTCAGGGGCCAGTAACTCCAGTCCAGGGGCCAGTAACTCCAGCCAGGGGCCAGTAACTCCAGCCAGGGGCCAGTAACTCCAGTCTAGGGGCCAGTAACTCCAGTCAGGGGCCAGTAACTCCAGTCAGGGGCCAGTAACTCCAGTCCAGGGGCCAGTAACTCCAGTCCAGGGGCCAGTGACTCCCTGCCCTGTTAGTCAACGTGACCTTTTACAGATGCCAGTGATATGCTCCACAGAATTTGCTGATGAAGATGAGGTTTGGCACACTATGTTCCATTTGAGTCTATAACCGGCCAGACTGTGCAAGTTACCCTGTTCTCTTTCAGCGTCACTTTGATGAACTGTTGCATCCCAGGTCTGATGTTCAAGGTCTTTGCTTCAGTCCCTGTGGAAGGTGACTGCCTTTTCTCTCCTCCTGCACTGCCCAATTCTGATGGGGGTCAGTTTCTGGCCATTAACCCAGGCTCAACAACTTCAGCAAATCGACAGACCCAGGTGAGGAGCCAAAGGTCAATGTATGGGCCTGCAACAAGGTCAGAGAGACAGAAGACAAAAAAAAACGCGGACTTTTATTAATTTAAAGTGTTATCAGGTCCAGCAGACACCTGGCACCTTGCCTGTTAAAAGCCAGTAAACAATAGCACTCAACTCGGCAAAGTTTATGAAGAGCCAAGTGACCTCTGACCTCCCTTGGGGCCTACATGCTCTTCCACATTTACCCTCAGTAATGGGCGGCAGCTAAAGTCACTTTATTTTGGAGCCCACACACACCAAACATTGTGAAACATCGCAGCCAAGCAGCTCCTTCGTGTCCATCCCAAGGTCTCTCTGTAATCAGCACCTCTCTCAGCCAGTCCTATACTCAAATCTCTAACCTGACATCCGTCTACACCACCACTTGTTTATCTGTTGTCAATCTTCTGTACATCAAAGTGAGGGGTTGGTGCTGGATATAGGACATTTCTTATTACAGCAAACAGCACAGGGTTAGATACAGAGTAAAGCTCCCTCTATGCTATCCCATCAAACACTCCCAGGGCAGGTACAGGGGGTTAGATACAGAGTAAAGCTCCCTCTACACTGTCCCATCAAACACTCCCAGGGCAGGTACAGCAAGGGGTTAGATACAGAGTAAAGCTCCCTCTACACTGTCCCATCAAACACTCCCAGGGCAGGTACAGCATGGGGTTAGATACAGAGTAAAGCTCCCTCTACACTGTCCCATCAAACACTCCCAGGGCAGGTACAGCACGGGGTTAGATACAGAGTAAAGCTCCCTCTACACTGTCCCATCAAACACTCCCAGGGCAGGTACAGCACAGGGTTAGATACAGAGTAAAGCTCCCTCTACACTGTCCCATCAAACACTCCCAGGGCAGGTACAGCACGGGTTAGATACAGAGTAAAGCTCCCTCTACACTGTCCCATCAAACACTCCCAGGGCAGGTACAGCACGGGGTTAGATACAGAGTAAAGCTCCCTCTACACTGTCCCATCAAACACTCCCAGGGCAGGTACAGCATGGGATTAGATACAGAGTAAAGCTCCCTCTACACTGTCCCATCAAACACTCCCAGGGTAGGTACAGCACGGGTTAGATACAGAGTAAAGCTCCCTCTACACTGTCCCATCAAACACTCCCAGGGCAGGTACAGAGTAAAGCTCCCTCTACACTGCCCCAAAAATGTGCCACAGCCTCCCGCCTCCCCCCTCCCCGCTGATCCCAACAAAACAGCCACGATTGCAATCTCCATTCTCCACACCAGCTGGGTGGTGAACCCTCTGACCAGGCTGATGTAGAACCCTCAGTGTAACTGGGTCTGTGTGTATATCAGGGAGGGAGAACAACAGAAGGTCTAATGTAAATGCGTTGAGTGAATGGATCAGTGGGTTACCGCATGAAGCATCTGTAACTTTACTAACTTCAATGCATTAGGCCAGGAGTTTGTCCCAGAATTCCAAGCCAACTGCTCTAGGGATTCCTTTCCGAGCTGCAGCAATGCACTGACACCTTGTGTTCAAATAGTGACATGACTCACACCACCCCAGCAAGCAGACATGGGCAGAGGGAACAGGGCAAGGGAAACATAGGGCAGGGGGTGGGGGGGAGGGAGGAAGAGACAGGGCAGGATGGAGACATGGCTTGGGGGAGAAACATGGCTGGAGGGAGAAACAGGGCGGGGGGAGAGACTGGGCCGGGGGGAGAGAGACAGGGTGGCGGGGAGGGGGAGAGACAGGGCGGGAGGGGAGAGACAGGGCGGGGGGGGGGGGGGGGGAAGAGACAGGGCGGGGGGGGGGGAAGAGACAGGGCGGGGGGGGGGAAGAGACAGGGCGGGGGGGGGAAGAGACAGGGCGGGGGGGGGAAGAGACAGGGCGGGGGGGGGGAAGAGACAGGGCGGGGCGGGGGAGAGACAGGGTGGGGGGGAGAGACAGGCCGGGGGGGGGGGGGGGGAAAGAGAGACAGGCCGGGGTGGGGGGGGAGAGAGACAGGCCGGGGTGGGGGGGAGAGAGACAGGGCGGGGGGGGGGGGAAGAGAGAGACGGGGGGGGAAGAGAGAGACAGAGCGGGGGGGGGAGAGACAGGGTCGGGGGGGGGAGAGACAGGGCGGGGTGGGGGAGAGACAGTGCGGCGGGGGGGGGGGGGGGAAGAGAGAAATGGATTTGAAAGTGACATTGCAGAAGAGCTGAGGTTTCGATCAGACTGAAAGTGAAAGTGCTGATTACACAGAAACATTCCCAGTTCAAAATAAATGTCGTTTGTAAAGAGAACAGGGTAATGTTATCAAAAATATATGTCAGATCCAGAGCCACCTGTCTGACCACACCAAGGAGAGATCGGATAATGCCAGCACCGAGATACTAACCGCTGTCACCAGGAAGCAGCCTGAGTACAGCTTACAATGTGCCCGGCTAATGCAGGTTTAAACGAGTCTTGAGCTGTTGAGGAACCATGACAAGGAGAGCCCATGCCAGGGTCAGGAATTAGAAGGATCTCACACCGCTGCCCCCTCAACCCAATTCTACACAGCACCGATTTGCAACATTTTCCAAATTTCAGCAACATTCCCTCTTGGCACTGCAGGGAATCATTCCCTTGATGGAATTTCTCCATCTCATTAGGAAAGGAGTGTGGAGGTGGAGACAAGAAGGATTAGGGAGAGAGGGGAAGGTGTGAAGAGAATGGGAAAGGGCAGAGGGGAAGGGGAGACCAGGAGTATGCAAGAGACAGAAGGTGCTGACTCTCACTAGGGTATGGGTCCCCTCCCCTCCTGAAGGTGCTGACTCTCCCTGGGGTACAGTTCCTGAAGGTGCTGACTCTCCTAGCGTACAGACCCTGAAGGTGCTGACTCTCCCTGGGGTACAGTTCCTGAAGGTGCTGACTCTCCCTGGGGTACAGACCCTGAAGATGCTGATTCTCCCTGGGCTACAGACCCTGAAGATGCTGATTCTCCCTGGGGTACAGACCCTGAAGGTGCTGACTCTCCCTGGGGTACAGTCCCTGAAGATGCTTACTCTCACTGGGGTACAGACCCTGAAGGTGCTGACTCTCCCTGGGGTACAGTCCCTGAAGATGCTTACTCTCACCGGGGTACAGACCCTGAAGGTGCTGACTCTCCCTGGGGTACAGTCCCTGAAGATGCTGACTCTCACTGGGGTACAGACCCTGAAGATGCTGACTCTCCCTGGGGTACAGACCCTGAAGGTGCTGACTCTCCCTGGAGTACGGTCCCTGAAGATGCTGACTCTCCCTGGAGTACAGTCCCTGAAGATGCTGACTCTCCCTGGGGTACAGGTCCCAAAAGGTGCTGACTCTCCCTGGGGTACAGTCCCTGAAGGTGCTGACTCTCCCTGGGGTACAGACCCTGAAGGTGCTGACTCTCCCTGGGGTACAGACCCTGAAGGTGCTGACTCTCCCCGGGGTACAGACCCTGAAGGTGCTGACTCTCCCTGGGGTACAGATCCTGAAGATGCTGACTCTCACCGGGGTACAGACCCTGAAGGTGCTGACTCTCCCCGGGGTACAGACCCTGAAGATGCTGACTCTCACTGGGATACAGACCCTGAAGGTGCTGACTCTCACTGGAGTACAGACCCTAAAGGTGCTGACTCTCACTGGGGTACAGACCCTGAAGGTGCTGACTCTCCCTGGGATACAGACCCTGAAGATGCTGACTCTCACTGGGGTACAGACCCTGAAGGTGCTGACTCTCCCTGGGATACAGACCCTGAAGGTGCTGACTCTCACTGGGGTACAGACCCTGAAGGTGCTGACTCTCCCTGGGGTACAGGTCCCAAAAGGTGCTGACTCTCACTATAGTACAGGTATCTTCCTCTTTGGAAGGTGCTAACTCTCATTGGTAGAGCAGTAGAATTATGGACTCTAAATGAGGTACATTCGGTGACTCAGTGACCCTCCCCCCGGGCTACATCCTGGCACTGCTACACCCCACAGCTTAAAAACTAAACTTTGGGCAAATAAAGGGAAGGGAAAACAACAAAGCTGAAAGTGAAGACAGGCTAACGGGTGAGGGGAAGAGACCCTTGATGACCCCTGGTGTGATCCCTCAGTGACCCCTGGTGTGGGCTCTGTGACCCCTGGTGTGATCCTTGTTGTGCGCCGTGACCCCTGGTGTGATCCCTCAATGACCCCTGTTGTGCACCCTGTGACCCCTGGTGTGATCCCTGTTGTGCGCCCTGTGACCCCTGGTGTGATCCCTGTTGTGCGCCATGTGACCCCTGGTGTGAGCCCTGTGACCCCTATGTGACCCCTGGTGCGAGCTTTGCCCTGAGTCATGTGACCAGTGCTGTGAGCGGACGAGGATTCTTGTTCTACCTGGACCCCTCCCTCTGGCCTCTTACCCTCGCTGGATCTTTTCATTGCGAACTGCCAGCGTGACATCAGCCATCTCAATTTCTCTGCTCCCTCACTCACTCCAATCTGAACTGCCTCTGAACTGCTCCCTCTGAACTGCTGTCTCAGATCCAACCTCAACAATGTCATTAAACCTGCTGACAAGGGTGGCACTGTTGTTGTTTGGCGAACCGACCTCTACCTTGCGGAGGTTGAATGCCAGCTCTGACATCTCCTCCTACCTCCCCCAAGACCATGATCCCACTGCCGAACATCAAGCCTGTAATGTGTGCCCCTGTGAGGATGCTCACAGGTTGGTAGAGCTGTTGAGTTGGGAGTGGCTTAGCCAGAAACGTAATGTTCACAAGACTCAATAAAACCAGTTGGGTTCGGGGGGATCCACGATGAGGCAGCTGGTTGTGACCCTGGTGGATGAACCTGTAATGTATAGTGTGATTGTTAAACCTTTGCTCGTCCTTAATAGCAATGTGTTGCTATTAATACTTAAGCAAAGAACCCACGCAGCAAATTTATTACAAGGCCATTGTTTCCAAGACTGTCACTGACCTCCTATCCTCTGGAGATTTTCCCTCCATGGCCGCCAACCTTGTCATTCCCCAACCCCACACAGCCCGCTTCTACCTCCTTCCCAAGAACCACAAACAGGACTGCCCCGGTAGACCCACCGTTTCAGCCTCTTCTTGCCCCACAAAACTGATTTCTTCCTATCTCAACTCTATTTTTCTTCCCCGTGCCCAGTCTCTTCCTACCTACACCCGCGTCTCTTCCGACGCCATCCACCACTTTAACAGTTTCCAGTTTCCTGGCCCCGTCTCCTTTTCACCATGGACGTCCAATTTCTCGACACCTCTATCCCCCACCAGGACGGCCTGAGATCGCCGGATCTGCTTCTTCCTTGAACAGAGGCCCAACCAGTCCCCATCCACCAGCACCCTCCGTCCGACTCACATTGAACAACTTCTCCTTTAACTCCACTCACTTCCTCCAAATTAAAGGTGTTGTTATCGGAACCTGCATGGGTCCTAGCTGTGCCTGCCTTTTCGTGGGAAATGTGGAACATTCTTTGTTCCAGTCCTACTCGGGTCCCCTCCCTCACCTCTTTTCCCAGTACTTTGATGACTGTATCGATGCCGTTTCCTGCTCTCGCCCTGAACTAGTAAATTTCATTCACTTTGATTCCAATTTCCACCCTTCCTTCACCTTCACATGGTCCATCTCCGACTCTTCCCTTCCTCAACTTCTCTGTCTCCATTTCTGGGAATAGGCTTTCGACAAACATTCTCTAAAAACCGACTGACTCCCACAGCTACCTGGACCACACTTGCTGCCACCCTGCTTGCTGTAAGGACTCCATCCCATTCTCACACCTTCCATACCAGTACTACCGATATATTTTTCTTTTTCCTCAACTGAGGATCCCCCCTCCACCGTGGCTGACAGGGCCATCGACCGTGTCTGTGCCATTTCCCGTTCCTGCTCTCACCCCTTCCCCTCCCTCCCTCCCAGAACTACGACAGGTTCCCCTTGTCCTCGCCTTTGGCCCCACCAGCCTCCACATTCAATGGATCATCCTCCGCCACTGGTCCATGAAAGCTCAGCCTGAGCTCGAGGAACAGCACCTCATCTTCCAATCGGGCACTTTACAGCCGTCCGCACTCAACATCAACAACTTCACACTCTTGTCCCGATGTTTTCCCTCCCTCCCCCTCACACGCTCCCTCTCTCCCCCACTCTCCCTGTCTCTCCCCTCACAGCCTCTCTCCTCACACCCTCTCCCTCCCTCTCTCCCCTCACACACTCCCGCTCCCTCTCTCCCCTCCTCCCCCCCTCACACCTCCTCCCCCACTTTCTCACTCACAGCCCCCTCCCTCCCTCCCTCTCCCTCACACATTTTATCCCTCCCACCTCACCCTCTCCCCTCACTCTCTCCCTCCCACACCCTCCCCCTTCTCACCCTCTCCCCTCACACACACTCTCTCTCCCCCCACACCCTCTCCCCTCACATTCTCTCTCTGTCTCCCACACTCTCCCTCAAACTCTCTCCCCCCGCACATACTCTCTCCCTCACATTCTCTTTCCTTCCACACTCTCCCTCACATTCTCTCCCTTCCCTCACATATTCTCTCTCTCTCCCTCCCTCCCTCACACATTCTCCTCTCTCCCCTCCCTCCCCTCACACATTCTCTCTCTCCCCTCCCTCCCCTCACACATTCTCTCTCTCCGTCCACACACATTCTCTCTCTCTCCCCTCACACATTCTCGCTCCCTCCCCTCACACATTCTGTCTCTCTCCCCTCACACACTCTCTCTCCCTCCCTCTCCCTCACACACTCTCTCCCTCTCCCTACCCTCCCCCCCTCCCCTCACACATTCTCTCTCTCCCCTCACACATTCTCTCTCTCCCTCCCCTCACACATTCTCTCTCTCTCCCTCCCTCCCCTCACACATTCTTTCTCTCCCTCCCCTCACACATTCTCTCTCTCTCCCTCCCCTCCCCTCACACATTCTCTCTCTCTCTCCCCTCCCCTCACATTCTCTCTCTCCCCTCTCCTCACACATTCTCTCTCTCTCCCCTCCCCTCACACATTCTCTCTCTCTCTCCCCTCACACATTCTCTCTCTCTCCCCTCCCCTCACACACTCTCTCTCTCTCTCTCTCTCTCTCTCCCTCCCACATTCTCTCTCTCTCCCCTCCCCCTCACACATTCTCTCTCTCTCTCCCTCCCCTCACACATTCTCTCTCTCTCCCCTCCCCTCACACATTCCTCTCTCTCTTCCCTCCCCTCACACATTCTCTCTCTCTCTCCCCTCCCCTCACACATTCTCTCTCCCCTCACACATTCTCTCTCCCCTCACACATTCTCTCTCCCCTCACACATTCTCTGTCTCTCTCCCCTCACACATTCTCTCTCTCTCTCCCCTCCCCTCACACATTCTCTCTCTCTCCGGTCCACACACATTCTCTCTCTCTCCCCTCACACATTCTCGCTCCCTCCCTCACACATTCTGTCTCTCTCCCCTCACACACTCTCTCTCCCTCCCTCTCCCTCACACACTCCTCCCTCTCCCTACCCTCCCCTCACACACTCTCTCTCTCCCCTCCCTCCCCTCACACATTCTCTCTCTCCCCTCACACATTCTCTCTCTCCCTCCCCTCACATCATTTCTCTCTCTCTCCCCTCACACACTCTCTCTCTCTCTCCCCTCCCACATTCTCTCTCTCTCCCCCTCCCCTCACACATTCTCTCTCTCTCCCCTCCCCTCACACATTCTCTGTCTCTCCCCTCCCCTCACACATTCTCTCTCTCTCTCCCCTCCCCTCACACATTCTCTCTCCTCCCTCCCCTCACACATTCTCTCTCTCTCTTCCCTCCCCTCACACATTCTCTCTCTCTCTCCCCTCCCCTCACACATTCTCTCTCCCCTCACACATTCTCTGTCTCTCTCCCCTCACACATTCTCTCTCTCTCCCCTCCCCTCACACATTCTCTCTCTCTCCGTCCACACACATTCTCTCTCTCTCCCCTCACACATTCTCGCTCCCTCCCCTCACACATTCTGTCTCTCTCCCCTCACACACTCTCTCTCCCTCCCTCTCCCCTCACACACTCTCTCCCTCTCCCTACCCTCCCTCACACATTCTCTCTCTCCCTCCCTCCCCTCACACATTCTCTCTCTCCCCTCACACATTCTCTCTCTCCCTCCCCTCACACATTCTCTCTCTCTCCCTCCCCTCCCCTCACACATTCTTTCTCTCTCTCCCCTCACACATTCTCTCTCTCTCCCCTCCCCTCACACACTCTCTCTCTCTCTCTCTCTCTCTCTCTCCCTCCCACATTCTCTCTCTCTCCCCTCCCCTCACACATTCTCTCTCTCTCTCCCCTCCCCTCACACATTCTCTCTCTCTCCCCTCCCCTCACACATTCTCTCTCTCTTCCCTCCCCTCACACATTCTCTCTCTCTCTCCCCTCCCCTCACACATTCTCTCTCCCTCACACATTCTCTCTCCCCTCACACATTCTCTGTCTCTCTCCCCTCACACATTCTCTCTCTCTCTCCCCTCCCTCACACATTCTCTCTCTCTCCGTCCACACACATTCTCTCTCTCTCCCCTCACACATTCTCGCTCCCTCCCCTCACACATTCTGTCTCTCTCCCCTCACACACTCTCTCTCCCTCCCTCTCCCCTCACACACTCTCTCCCTCTCCCTACCCTCCCCTCACACACTCTCTCTCTCCCTCCCTCCCCTCACACATTCTCTCTCTCCCCTCACACATTCTCTCTCTCCCTCCCCCTCACACATTCTCTCTCTCTCCCTCACACACTCTCTCTCTCTCTCCCCTCCCACATTCTCTCTCTCTCTCCCTCCCCTCACACATTCTCTCTCTCTCCCCTCCCCTCACACAT